>NW_003852492.1:4528872-4529369 GCF_000181295.1 Otolemur garnettii | reverse complement strand
GAGCCCAGGAGTTGGAGGTTGCCGTGAGCTGTAATGCCACGGCACTCTACCCAGGGGGACAGCTTGAGGCTCTGTCTCAAAAAAAAAAAAATAAATAAATAAAAAAAGTACATTGTACTCCATAAATGCAGTAATGTACACAGTTATGATCTAATAAGGAAGGAAGGAAGGAAGAAAGGAAGGAAGGAATTTAAAGAGGAAGGAGGAAGCAACAGGATAGGGGCCAGGAGCATGCAGAGGGGACAGCTGTTGTAGAACCCATAGGAATGTAAATTGACTCAGATGCTCTTTGGAGAGTAAGGAAGTCCCAGAAGACTTTTTTCACAGAGAAGTAACAGATTTGGGTTTAGAAAAGATCATTTCGACTGCAGAATGGAGGACCCATTAGGGGGTGGAGGATGCCAGTGCAGAAGGAGACCTGCTGGAAGATACTACGAACATGGCAGTTGTGGGGCTGAGCACACTTGTCACATCTCTGTGCCCCCACATGGCAGGCA
>NW_003852492.1:4455928-4528427 GCF_000181295.1 Otolemur garnettii | reverse complement strand
CAGTTGTGGGGCTGAGCACACTTGTCACATCTCTGTGCCCCACATGGCAGGCACGCGCAGTTGTGGGGCTGAGCACACTTGTCACATCTCTGTGCCCCCACAGCTCAGAGCTGCAGCTCAGTGTCACCCATCCTGGCCCAGCTAAGGGTGGGTGAGCCAGACTGTTCTCAGCCCCTCCCACTCTCTAGGCTCTGATAGGGAGGTGGCAACGTTGATCGGGGCCATTAAAAGGGTAAAGACGGTAACAACAGCCATGAAACTGAACCAGGTACGTTCTAAATCTTCTGTGAAGTAGACACAATCTTTCCTTGTCGAGAGAAAAGTTGGTGATAAATAGCAGAGAATCAGTAAATAATTCAGCCTGTGACCTTGATACTTATTGATTCCTGCAGCTGTTTATCTTTCTCTAGGCTACCCAGAAAGAAAAAAAAAAAAAAAACCCTCCAGAAAACAATTATCACTTAATTATAAAATTGCTTGGCTTGAGAGAGCCTTCTGGTTGGTTTCTGAACACTCCAAGGGGATAAGTTAATCTCTATAAACCACCCAGCCTGACTGAAGCTTCTGCTTAAAATTCTTAAACACAAGCTTTATTATTCTCTGGTATGGATGAAAAAATTAAAAAAAGAAAGGAGGAAAGGAAGAAACACCCACACTTTCTTCTCGTTTTCAAAACTTGGATATTTAGTCAATCAGGAGATGGGCCCCAGTGCTGTCTCTCTCCTACGGGATTTGAATGCAGATTGGATTCCAGCCATGGGGGTGCCGGATGCAGCCAGGACTGGGGGCAGCACAGCAGGCCCTTGATCCGTGTCTGAGGGCAGTAGAGTCATGCTCAGAGGGGATGTGGTAGTGACTGTGGTGGGGGTTGTAGTAGAAACACTTCCTATTGGACTGCAAATGGGAAAAGCCAAAGAAAATGTTGTGGGCTTTTGTTTTTAACACAAATTTATTTCTTTTTCAACCTCAGTTTGGATCAAAGATGGGGTCCTAAAGCCAGCACTGGTCATTCCTTGGGGGTTGGGAATTTCTAACTACTGGCATTGACAGCCACTGTGAGCATGAAGTTTGATTCTGGCAGTGAGGAGGTGAGGAAGTCACCAGCTAGAATTTGGGAGTCTGAACAGATCAACCGTTAGTCCTGCTCAACTCATTTCACTGTATTTATTTTATGAACTTAGCTTTGTGATCATGAAAAATGTTTGGCTAATAAACAACCTTCCCCATTAAAAAATGGAAAAGTGGACAAAGAACTCATATAGACTGTTATCAAAAAAAGATATATAAGTGTCCAATAAATACAAGAAGACATGCTCAACATTACTGATCACTAAGGAAATTTAAATCAAAATCCTGATAAGATACCAATTCACACCCCATCAGGATGGCTGCTACTAACTAATAATGATAATAAACTGAAAATAATAGTAAGTGTTGGGGAGAAATGGGAACCCCTGTGAACTGCCGGTGGGAATGTAATATGCTTTGGTATATGTGGAAAACATTACAGAGGTCTTGCAAAAGAATTAAAATAGAATTACCATACAATGCAGAAACTCCAATTCCAGGTGAATGCCCCAAAGAACTGAAAACAAGGTCTCATAGAGATATTTGTACCGCCATTTTTATAGCAGTATTATTCAGAGTAGCTAAATAGTGGGGGCAACCCACCTTGCATCCAGTGGCAGATAAATAGATATACATATAGTGAAATATTCTTAAGTCTTAAAAAGGAAGGAAATTCTGACCCATGCCACCCTATAAATCTTGAGGACATTATTCTAAGCCAGAAAAGCCAGTCACAGAAATATAAATGTCTTTGATTCCACTTCTACAAGGTACCTGGCCCGTCAAATTCCTAAAGACAGAAAGGAAACCGTGGTTGCCAAGAGCTGGGGAGAGGGAGAGTAGGGAATTGTTTAATGGATACAGAATCTCTGCTTTGTAAGATGAAAAGACTTCTGGAGATTGGCTGCACAAAACGTGAATGCACTTAACACTATTGAACTACACACTTACCAATGGTTAAGATGAAAAATCTCTTGTAATGTGTATTTCACCACAATTAAAAATTAAAAAAGAATGGTTGGCCAGCTGTTGAAACAAATCATATGCAGCAAGAGAATGGATGGAACTGTGGAGCTCTATCTCAGCTCCTCTCCCCAAGAGCTGATTTTTTTGGTGGGGGGGGGGGAAGACTAAGCATCTAAGTGCTCTCACAGTCACCCCATTTCTAAAATATAGTGAACGGTATCACCAAATTGATTTCTCATAAGGGGTGGAAGGAGGCATTAAGACGAAAAGTGTGAGGCATGTCACAGAGGCCAGCTGCCTGCCTCTCCCTGAGTTGTGACGGGAAGTAGCAGCTGCCATATTCCCCTCTGGTGCAGTGGAAGGTGTGAGGTCCTCAAGTCCCCTGCTTCTGCTTGGTCACTCACTGACTCTCCCTCTCGTTCTGTAACATGTGCTGTGTCAGCACACACACAACCACACAGTGTCACAGAGAGGATACTGAAGCACAGACACGGGCTTGAACCCACACCCAATGATAGCAGGTGCTCTGCTCTCAACTGTCCACCTTCCTTCATGACTGCTGCTCATGTCTAGAAAGCTGTGATGTCTTCCTTCTGAATATACACACTTCACCACCCTGGTTGAAACCCTTCTTCCTCTCCTCATCTCCTAGGCCTCCCCCTTCTCAGAGCCTCTTAAAAATGTTCTTCCTCCTATCCCTGAATCCTTCCCCCCTCCTCCTCTGTCTCACCTCTCCCTTGACAGGCTCCCTGGCATGTTCTTGCTGCCCTCTGAACCCCACAGGCATGTTCCATCATGGAGTGCTCTTCTGTCCAAAGCCCCAGAGCCGGGCTGATCTCCTCTGGATACTCCCGTGCCTGCTCTACCTAAACCATGAGTCCATCACTCTAGTTTCTCAGCAGACAGTGATTACGGCTCTCCACCATCTGATGTATCAAATGCTTTCCATATTTACTTATGGTCTGTCTCTCCCCATGAGAACATAAGCTCCAGGAGAGGAGGGATCTTGTCTTTCTACTCTTTCTCCATCAGTGTCTGGGGCACAGCAGGTTCTCAAAGACACATTGGAATGAATAAATAAATTTTTACACAGAATTTAGCACAGAAGTGTATATAACTGTATTCTTTTCATAATTTGCTCTGAGAATCAATAGCTCTCTGCAGTGTTAATTGTTATTAGGCAGGAAAGAAAGCCCCATCTTGCCAGCCTAATCTGCTGAAAGCTCAGCTAAGTCATGTCAAACATGACTTGTCCTCCAGGACTTCCGAGATCCTGTTGTATTTTGATATGAGGAGGTATATTTTAGAGCTCTGGCTGGGACCCCTTCTGCGAGGTCCTCCCAGCAGTTTTCCCACAGCCCTGACATTGGAGAGGGCTCTCCCACTGCACTCTCCACATGCCATGTGGTGAATTCCTCCCTGTCCTGTAGCTTCCAGTTCTAGATCTATTTACGGTTCAGATGGGCTTCTGACTGGCTGGAGGCTTATTTTGATGATAGGATTTCAGTCTCACAGAGCCACTTTTTGTTTTATCTGATTCCTGCTCACTCAAAGGTGCTCTGCTCCGTAGAACATGGGTTACGTTCCCATCGATATGCCCATTCTATCTGGTCATCCGGAAAATTGCTGAAAATAGAGGGGCGGGTGCTGAGCTTCATAAAACTGAGGCCTCCAAACCAAGCACAGCCCTCTTGACTTGCTCTCCTCTGCAGTACCAAGCAGGGGTTGGTAGGAGTGAGCAAGAGCTGAGTGGGGGTCAGGATTTCCCCTCCACAGGCAGAGGAAAGCATCGCAAAGCACAGGGTCGCATCTTGGGACCCACACAAGCAGGAGAGTCAAAGCTTCCACTCAGAGGTGTAGCAGCAGCTGAGCTTCCGTGTCAGGAGCCCCTGAGGACCTGTCCTAGCTGGCACCTGCTTTGCCCCTCCCTGATGTTGGTCCTCCGCCCACTAAGGGGCGACCTCACGTCAGCAGAGATGAGCGGCAGGACCCACTCAAGGCAGAGCGACGGCAGAGCCATGGCCGCGGTTGGTATTTATTGAGCGCTTTTTATCCATCTGGCACAATGAGAACCTGCTTCATTCCTTATCCAATTGCACCATACCTGTGAAATTCACTTTAGGTCCCTGTTCCACAAATTTGAAAACCCAGACGCAGGGAGGTGTGCAGTAACAACCGGCTTGAGGTCACAGGGCTTAGAGAGTGACACAGGCCACTGTCCCTGCTCTGAGGCGGTGTTCGCCACAGCTGCGTAGAATATGAGAGCCTGGCGGGGGTCTCTGGCCTCTGAAAGCAGGTCGTCCCACTTTACGGAACATTCGCTTTCCTCCCTTCCTCCAACCCTGCTGAGATGAGAAAGCCTGGGGACCAGTCTCCAGAAGACAGCAGCAGATGGGAACCACTGGGGCCATTCCGTCAACTCCTGGTGAGGAAAGCCTAACTGTGCAGGAGACAGAGAGAAGGTGAGGACAGAGTGAGTGGAGAGTCTTTCGGGTTTTAGCTTTTTCAGGTGACCCACTGACTCTTCCTCAACGTCAACACAATCCAAAGTCTCGGCCTCCATCTGGAAGACTCAGGGAGGAAGACAGCTCTGACATTCAGCGAGAGTGACATGTACACAAGTCCGCAATGTTTTGTTGGCTTCCCACCACACGCTGGGGCCTTGGGTTTTGGTACCGAGCAGTAGGCAAAATGGAAACGTGAAATTCCCCCACTAGTCTGCCGTAGGGCTGGGGGAAGGGAAGGTGACACCTCCAGAGAACACCTGACACCCTGAGAGGTTGGATATACAGGGAATGCCAGGGGTGATAAATACTGAAGTGTGTTAGGGAAGTGTGTCCAGGCATTGTTGGAAGTTCTCAAATGCAAGGCAGCGCCAACAACGGTTTGGAAGATGAGAGCAATGCCCATGAAGAGCACAGGATGACAGCAAGCACCCCCAGAGGGCTGGAGGGAGAGCTTGCCTGCAAGGAGGCCCGCAAGGTGGAGAGGGAAGGCCGGGCCATTGGACGTGAGCTTCTAATGCTAATCTACAAAGTCTAGACTTGAACCTGTAAGTACCTCAGACTTACAACAGGAGCAAAAGACACCATCGGTTCTAATTTAAGAGCTCGAAATGATTGCAGGATGCAGAAAGGATGGCCACAGGGAGATGCTCCCTCCAATAAGCCCACAGTAAAGTGTACCAGGCATGGGGAACGTGGATGCTTTCTGCCTGCCCAGCGTCCATTTCCCTGTTTCCTGATGACTGTGCCTGGGTTTTCCCTGGGGAACTATTTCCATCCAATCTCCAGCCCTGTGTCCTGGGTGAGGTTGATTCTTCTCCCACTTCCTTTCCAGAGACAGATGTGTGCCCGGGCCTGGCTGAGCAGAAAGGTCCTTCCCCTCAGTATACAGAGTGGCGAGAAATCCACCATGCTCAGGGTGGTCCACAGAGCATCATGTCCTGCAGTGTTTCCAGAATCTTTGGAAATGCAGTGTGTTCTTAGCTTGGGGGATGCCAACTGGGGACTGAAGCCTGGAGGAGCTGGCAGACATCTTGCCAATACTATGGAAAGAAGAATGAAACTGAAACAGGACAGGGAGCAAGGCTTCTGAAGTGATGGAACCCCGGACCCAGCCATGTCTGATGGGTGCTCTGGAGAGAAACATTCTAACCATGTAATCCGGCTGGAGAACGGCCAGAGAGAAAGGAAGCAGTGGCCAGGGACAGCCACTCTGAGAAGGTGACATGGGGTGTCATTCCCATCTCCTCTCCTGGCGAGCTCTCTGTAGCCCAGCTGGTCAGCAGAGAAGGACAAGAAATAATCAAAGTGACAGAGGTGTCCAATGAGAGGGACAGGAGCACAGCCCTTGGCCCAGGCACGCCCAGCACATGTGAGGACCAGCAGGAAAGCTGGCATGACCACAGCTGGCTGAGCCCAGTGGCCAGAGCTTGGGTCATAGAAAGCCTTGTCCTCCTTGGAAGGGAGCTTGACTTCTGCTCCTGGAAATAATGGAGATCATTTGAGAGTTGTGAGTTAAGGAGTGATGTGACGTGACTTACGTTTAAAAGGGTCACTCTGGTCACAGAGTTGAGAATAGGCCAGAGCTGGAGAAGAGTAGGGAGCAAAGAGAGGAGCTGGAAGGTGAGGAGCACCTCAGGCTTCAGCCAGGAGGAGAGGAGCTGGAAGGTGAGGAGCACTCCAGGCTTCAGCCAGCAGGAGAGGAGGCAAGGAGCACCTCAGGCTTCAGCCAGTATTACCTGCGTTTCTGTTATCAGAAATAAGGGACTGGAATAGGGAAATGCTTAGGAAAAGGGGTGAGAGGTAGGGCTGAGCAGGAACAGTCACAGAAGACAGGATGCATAAAGAAAGAAGGGAGGAAGAAGAGTGTGAGCTGGCAGAGGCCCAGGAAGGAGGGGTAAGCTGGGAGCCAGCCCCCTCCCTGCCTCCACCACAGGCCAGGGAGCCCTGAAGATCAGAGCTGGCTCCAACGTCCATCTGTAAGGAAGCCTGGCCATGGGAGAGAGTGGGAGGGCAGAACGTGTGTAAATTCCAGCTGTAAAAATGAAGCCACATTCAGCTCCTCCACCAAGGTCAGGAGGCTTCCTCGACACAGAGAAAAAGGCAGAAATTGATCTTGCTTTTAGCATTTACCAGGCATTCTCTGAGGAGGCCACTTCATCAGCCGCAGGGTTTGTCTTTACAAAAGAAAACAACGCGTCTTCCCCCTCCTGTCCCCAACCCCTCGTCTGCTGCTCCCAGCTCATCCTTTGTCTCCTGGTTTTAGCTCTGAGCATGCACCTCGTTTTCCAGGCTCTCACTCACACCGGGGCCCTGAGAACCCGCCTCCGTGCTTGGCATATAGCGGGTGCTCAGTACATAAATAGCTATTAAATGTTGTTGCGTGAATAAGTTACAGCCATTGATTGCCAAACGCCTCATGCTATAATGTCACCTTACAGCTTCTGCATGTCCTTATAAGAAGCCACATCATAGCCTGGGACGGTATGTGAAAGACGTTCTTGTCTTATCTTACACAGCTGCTTGGGTGAAGACACTTAGGCCAAGGCCTCCACTCTTCACATCCTTTGGCAAATGTAGGTGTGTGCCTTTGTCATTCATTAAAAAATTTATATGTATATGTAGCATGTACATATATATATGAAATATATATGGGTTTCATGCACCTTCTAATTCAGGGGCTTTATACCAATTGTTGTGGGGCTCCAAACTATGCAACCAGACAGACAAGGCTTCACCAGACAGGCCATTAAGGGGCTTGGACTTCTAGTGTCTCCTCTGCCAATGGCCTGTGACCCTGGACCAGGTCCTCCCCTTCTGAGATCTGAGCCTTCTCATCTCTAAAACGAGAGTGTTATAAGGGATGATCTTGGGGCCCCTTTTCAACTCAGGCACTTTACAGTTAGCAGTGAAGCAAAATCTGAGGCGATGATACGAGAGAGAGGACAGCAAAGGGGAGATGGAACGGGAGTTACGTGGGAGCAGGGACTGGGAGGCAGGGAGCAGTGGCAGCACAGTCCTCACGGCAGTGTTAACAGGGTTAAATGAGTTAAGGGCTGTTAACTGGGCAAGGCTCACAGCTGCAGTAGAACCTCGGAAGTCCGCACACCTAATGACCAACACGGTGGTCTAGGGCAGCACCCCCCAAAAGAACTCCCTCTGGTGACAGGAGGGGCTCCACATCCAGTCTGTCTAACACGGTTCACATTCCCCGCTGTGGTGACTGAGCAGTTGAAATGTGGCCAGTATGACTGAGGAAGTGAATTTTTTTACTTCTGCTTAATTTAAATGATTTTAAATTCAAATAGCCATATGTGGCTAATGGCTCCTGTATCAGACAGAGCAGGTGCGACACTAAGAACTAGCAGGGATTTTAAAGGAGCGAGGAAATGGGCACACCCAGACCCTGGAATATTATTCAGTGCTAAAAACAAGTGAGCTATTAAAACATGGAAAGACCTGGAGGAAACTTAGATGGGTATTACCAAGGGAGAGAAGCCAGTCGGAAAAGGCTGCATACTGTAATGTTTCCAAATATGACATCCTGGAAAAGGCAAAACCGGGGGACAGAGAAAAGATCAGTGGTTGCCAGGGGTCGAGGAGGAGGGAGGTCTGAGTAGGAGGAGCACAGAGGGCTTGTGGTGAAACTACTTTGGATGATACTACAATGGTGGATACTTGTCTTTATATAGGTGCCCAGACCCACAGAATGCACAGCTCCAAGAGTGAACCCTGGGCTCGGCACCCATAGCACAGTGGTGACGGCGCCAGCCACATGCACGGAGGCTGGCAGGTTCAAGCCCCAGTCCGGGCTAGCTAAACAACAATGGCAACTGCAACCAAAAAATAGCTGGGCGTTGTGATGGGTGCCTGTAGTCCCAGCTACTTGGGACTCTGAGGCAAGAGAATCACTTAAGCCCAAGAATCTGAGGTTGCTGTGAGCTGTGACACCACAGCACTCTACTGAGGGCAACATAGTGAAACTCTGTCTCAAAAAAAAAGAAAAAAGAAAAGAAGAGTGAACCCTGATGTAAACTGTGGACTTCAACTGTGGACAATAAATCTCAACGTAGGCTCATATGGTAACAAATGGAATGTTGATGATGGGAAGGCCACACGTGACTGGGGGTGGAGAATGTTGAATATTTACGATAGCTCTGTACCTTTTGCTAGACGTTTCTATGAACCTAAAAACTGTTCTGAAAAATAAAGTGTAATTAGGAAGAAAAGACAGAGAGGGAAGGGAGTGCACAGGACTGGTGGGGTTTGCGGTGGTCCTGAAGAAGAGGTGGGGTGTGCATACCAGGGATTGTGCTTACAGGGACCAGCAGTGTCCAAAGCTGTGATTCACCAGTGGGCTCAGAAAAGGGGGGTTTTAGAAAAGAGAATTAGGGGACAGGCTGATAGGTCCCTGAACTCAGGCTAGGGGAAGACAGGCAATTCCAGGTTAAAGAGCCTAAAATATATTCAATTACCCACTGAGTCCCTGAAGGTTTCCAGCCAGTGCTATGAGCCATCCACAATGTGCTTTAGAAATATTAATGTCCTAAATAAGCACGCTATTTGGAATTTTTAACTTTTTTGAGGGTCAGGTCCGTGTCTTCAAGTTAAATTATGTGAGGTTCCTGCTATCTCACCAGGAACTCAAAAGTACTTAAAACAATTCAAATCAAATAAATAGATAGCTTCGCTCAGGATCATGCTGCTTTACAAGAATCTTCCATTACCAATGTGGGGTGTTGCCCATATTGCCCGGAAAATTACAGGCTTTTAGGGACTCCTGCTTGATGGATTTGTCTAAATGTGTCTAAAAGGAAACACACAATGCCGACCGCATCAGCACTGGGGACTCGGCATTCAGAACGCTTAAGTATCAAGGAAAGATTTTCATTTCTGCTCTCCAGCCGTGCACTATCTTCAAAGGTCCCCAATTTATTATTTCATCAACAGATTCGGAGAGGGGAGTTTGTATGAGATCAAACAAACACGAGTACTATGGGAAGGCTGGCAGGTGATGGTGTATAAATTGCCCGATGGAAAATGTCAGAAGTTGACATCAGAGCAGTAGGAGAGAGGGGAGCACACAGAACGGAGAACAAATGATAGTGCCTTTCTGGGAGCCAAATCCTTATACAGTCCCGCTAATGCACTGCAAGAAACTCGGGCTCAAAAACCCACTGAGAACCCACTGAAACCCATTAACTCAAAATATAGCCTTTATTAAATTTCCTTTAAAAAAGCAACTCTTCGTTTCTACACCTATTCTCATCGCATTTCCATTGTTATCTTTCATTTCCTTTTTCTTCCTCATTTTCTCCCTCCTTCCCTGCTTGCCACATCTTTCTCTCTCTCTCTCTCTCTCTCTCTCTCTCTCTCACACACACACACCTGCCTTTCTTTCTATTCTAGCCTCTGTGTACCCACCCCTCGCTTCTTTTACAACCCCTTTTTTACATCTGCTCATCCAGTCTCTCAAGAGTAGTGTCTAGATAGTTAAAGCTTCTTGCAAGGTAGAAAATCATTATACCTCGTGTTCATGCCAGAGCCTTGCAGACTCAGAGACTCAGATACAAGAAAGACGATTAGAAGTCTCTGCCACCGACTCCTCGCTCCTGAACGGGAGGGGGGTGGGGACTGTCCTGAATCAGAGTCTGAATAACTGAAGAGCAAACAGTTCTCGAACATCTGCCTCAGAGTCTGAGCGATGGTCTGTGTTTTGTACGTATCAGCTCATTTGCGCCCCACCCCTGGCCCCCAGTCCCCACTCAGAGGTGCTCTTGCTCTTTTTGGAGGCGAGACTTTCGTGGCCACCTATCCTGACATAATCACCACCTCCCCTGCTTTGCTTTTATTTCCCAACCCTTTCATTACTTGACACCCTACTAAATATTTTTTGTTGTTGTTGATACAAACAGTTCTTTTCTCCTCTGTTACAGTGGAGACCCATTACAGCATGGTAAGGTCCATACCATGAAGAAGAGCATTTCCCAGCTGGGGACACCATGAGAGTGTGGACCTGGGGGACTTCACCAAGTCCTTAGGTGGCCGCACTGCAGGGCAGAGGTGGAGACCCAAGTGTGCCTTTCCCCCAGAGTCAGCGCTCTGAGCCACAGCACTCGACTTTTCTAGGGTGGTGAGCTATAGAGATTAGATGTTGCCGTTCCCCCAGAGTCAGAGCTCTGAGCCACAGCACTCGGCCTTCTCTAAGGTGGTGAGATATGGAGATTAAATGTTTGTGGCCAAAATGCATCAAGCTTCAGTGTAGCTTTGGTATAAAAACCAACATAGACCAAAAAAAAAAAAAAAAAAATCCATGTTTCCAAATTACTCTTCAACTCTCTGCTTTCCTAGCAATGAAAGCTAGAGAGTAGCAACAAATCTTGAATCCTATAAAAACATGAACTATCAGAATTTCTCAGAACAAAAGTTTTGACTGCTATGTACAGTTGCCGGGATGACGCAGAGTTGAATCAACAATCTGTCTGTTTTATTCTCGTGTCTCTGTGAGGTTCGTGGCCTCTCCTAGGATATGTAGCTGCTGTGCTACCCAAGTCCAGTAAATGTCATTTTACTTTATTTCTCAAAATCAGACTTCATCTGCTGTAGGCTTCAAGCTACCAATCTCAATAATTTGAGGTCTCCTCTCTCTCTTTCCCTCTGTGGAATCAAATGACGGTCCCAATATTTATTCTCCCTATTTCTTCCGCCATCTGTAGACATCTCTGCCCAGCACGGGCCCTTGTCACTTGTCACCTGCTATCCATCTCTTGGGCACTCTGCTTCAGGCGTGCTTGTTTGTCCTCTTTGCTGCTGTCTGCCTTGGAGCACTGGGGCCCTCCCTTGGGGCCCTACCTGAGAAAGCTCCAACTCCCTCTCTTTGAACTTACAGCTTTGATTTCTGGGACTCTGCAAAGCAACAATACCATCTACCTTCCTCTTCTGGGCCAACCCCATACCACTTTCCTTCCTGGGCACAAGTAGGAAAAGGAGATACGAAATTCAGTCACATTTTTCAATGAACTCAACCCATTACTTATACTACGTAGTATCTGTAATAGATTTATTTGTGTTACTACAAAGTTTTCATTAATTCCCTTCATGCCCTGACCATTTGGACTGCCAAGTTGGTATTATATTTGGCTGAGAAATAAACTTGCTGTAGCCAAGAAAGATGAAAACTCCTTTGCTTGTTCAGATAACATCAGACATACGATTTCTTGCAGGATGCTGCAACACAGGCCACTTTCTCTCACTGGCTGGCAGGCCCCTGATGAACTCACTGGCGGAAAAGACAAAGGGAGTAGGGGCCCAGAGGCTGTGCCTGTCCCACCTCCTCCAGCCCAGCACTAGCTGACGCTGCCGCATGCCGACACAACTCACAAGCACTCACAGCTGAACAGAATTCTAAACCTTCTGTTCCTTACACATTTCTAACACCCTTCATAATCCACATTTGTTATCAAAAGGCATTTGCAGCTGTGAAGAAAGGTGGCTGGGTAGACAAAATAAATTCATAAATAAAGAGTTTCCATGTAGAATTCTCAGCATAGCTTGACATGGTATCATGACCCATCTTTCTTAGGAGAAGGTAACCTAATCGGGTGATTTTTTGGTTTCCTGCCTTCATACAGAAGGACATACTGCTCGTGCCATTTAGGTGGTGGATTCACAGTTACAGGATACCCACTGCACGGGAGAAACATCTTGTGTTAGTGAGAGATAAGCTGCCAGCCAGGAAGACAATCTCTCGGTACGGTTAGACCCAGCAATGACGCTTAAACATTTTGAACTTGTAAAGTACACCATGAACATTAAGCAATAAGCAGATATCAGAGCAAGAACTTCCAATCCAGCAGAAGTGGAAGAAACTCCCTTTGTTTTAATCCTGACAGTGACTCTGTTTTTCAACTTCACTCCCTCTGACTTTTAAGCTTTTGAATCATGGAAAAGGTGGAATGCTGAGGGCTCAATCAATACTTCACAGAGGAGTAATAAAAGAAACTGATCCTCCCCCAAATGGTTCCCTAGCTTCTGAAGACTTGGTTGAGAGGGTTTCTAATAGACTTTTCAGGTTGAATATTATCTAAGATAAGTTGTCAAAAGAAGAAGGTCAATGGTTGGGCTGAACCACCAATATTTCATGGGTACAGCCATCTGGGGACATCATACAAATATTTATTGAGCATCTATTTCAGTTCCTCTACCATGTTTCCCTGAAAGTAAGACCTATCCCCAAAATAAGCAGGATTTCGATGCATTTGTTAAATATAAGCCCTACCCCAATAATAAGACCTAGTGATGGGCGTGGCTATGCAGCATATCTGCATAGCCACACCATGCATTTGGGCGTGAAGAGGAAGACATCCCCTGAAAATAAGCCCTAGTGTGTCTTCTTGGGAAAAAATAAATATAAGAAAGTGTCTTATTTTCCAGGAAACATGGTATGTGGGCATTGTCCTAGGCATTGAGGATAAAATAATGATGAAGGCAAATTCCCTGCCCTCCAGAGCTCATGAGTATGTACAGGGGTAATTTTCCTGCGGCAGGACACAGGGTATCATTGTGGTCTGCATGGGTTGCTTTGGGAGGCAAAGGAGTGGACAGTGGAAGAGGGAGCTGAAGGAAATTTCTGGAAAGAAGAGAACTTTGGACTAAGTCTTCCAGGACAAGAAGGAGTTAGCCAGTTGGAGAAATAAGAGAATTATTCTAGGCCAAGTGTATAACCGGTGCAATGGTTTGTAAAGAAATGAGGGACCCAAGGGCACTTGGAGGAGTTCCATCCATTCTGTGTGATTCAAATACTATGTACAGGCTTGATGTGGGTGAAGCAAGGAATGGATTTAGCTCAGTTTAAGAAAAGTCTTGTGAGTCATGCCAAGGAATTTGAAATTTACCTTAAGGTTCAAGAGAGAGCCTTCTGTGCATTGAAAAGGGAAAGGCATGGAGAGATGGACAGATTTATGATATGGAAATATCGGTTTCACCTAAATGTGGAGGGCAAAGACTATAAAAATGGATAGGATAGAGAATGGAACCAGGGAAACCTGTTTAGGGACCATTCAAAAATTTTAGGTAAGAACAGACATGGCTGTGGCCTGACTAATAGCAATGCACATCAACAGTAACTACCCAGAAACACTTAGCTCCCTATGAGTGGTTTCCTCCTTGGAGAATGAGACACAAAGAAAACCACTCGAGATGCTAATTTTACCAAAATAACAGTATTTCTACAAGTATTAAACTAGTGAACTCATGTGAAAACCTAACTAATGCAGGAGGTATATCGTTCCAGCATTTCTAACACCCTAACACCGGGAAGAAGGGCTGCTCCATTGTGCCTTTACCCACAGTCTCCCTCTGCAGTCGTGTTCTAATGGAAATGAGGCGAGTGGAAAGGGCCCTCCCAGTCTGGGTCTGCTGAATTTATTCATGCTGAGATATGAGTCAGCTTAACACATCAGTCCTTCCAGGTTTTTCTTTCTTCTACTCCCCACCCTCCCCCAGCAGAGCAAAGTTTAACTTAAAGCTAAAGAATGGACTCCGATCACAGAACAGCTGGTGTGGTTGAAGGACAGAAGGCAGAAGAGGGAAAGGAAGCCTTCCAACGTTTCTGAAATCAAACTGGACAACATGAGGGCTTCACTGTCAGGGACAGTGCCCAGACGTTCGACCAGTCACATAGAGTAGACGCAACTTCTGAGGGAGAGGACCAGAACGAAAGACACTACATCTTGGAATCAGGTTTATCTGTAACCTAGTCTCAGCTTAGGCAAGGACAAATGCAAGGAGAGGCCTGTCTGCAGTGAGGATTAGGCCAGATAATGTGTATGAAGCCCCCAGAACAGAGCGTAACTCTGATCCTCCACTGACCAGGGTCACTGCCCCTGCCCCTCCATGGGACATTTGGCAATGTCTGGAGATGCTTTTGATTATCACAGTTGGGAGTGAGCATACTACCATGTTTCCCCGAAAATAAGACACTGTCTTATATTTATTTTTTCTCAAGAAGACACACTAGGGCTTATTTTCAGGGGATGTCTTCCCCTCCGAGCCAAAATGCATGACATGCTACATAGCCACGCCCATCACTAGGTCTTATTATCGGGGTAGGGCTTATATTTAACAAATGCATAGAAATCCTGCTAGGGCTTATTTTGAGGGTAGGTCTTATTTTCGGGGAAACACGGTACCTGCACCTAACGGACAGAGACCTGGGATGCTGCAAACCCCCTCAGATGCTCAGGCAGCTCCCCAACATGGAAGTAGCCAACCCAAAATGCCAATAGGGCCAAAGGGGAGAAACTCTTGTCTAGCCCAGTAAATAAGGAGCCCTCACTCCCACCATCCTATGATGCCCCCAGAATAAAAATCAAAAGGAATGTCCCTCAGCAGAGCTCTCCACCCCAGGATGGCCTCTGGAGAGATTCAGTCCTGTAGGTCTCCCAGCCATCTTCCCTGCACTGAGTAGAATGACCTATTCATGAAAGGTCACTCATTCAGGCTCAAAATGATTTATTTTCTCCTTTATTATATTTTTGAGTGAATTTTCTTTCCCACAAAATAAGGCAAGCAGCTGTGACATCTGACTGGGCTTATCCCTCCCTATCACTGTGCTTTCCAGCCACCTCAGCCCCCATCCTTGCCATTTCCTGCCTCTATTCCTTTACCATGCCCCCTGCAGACCCAGGCAGGACTGTTTACTGACCGCAGAGCAGGTGTGTGTTCTCAGCAAGTATTCCCAGGGAGCACTGGGGATCTTTTTCCACATTTATAAGGCGGTCTGTGTAACAGGCTGCTCTGATTAAGAGTCTGCTCCGCAGATGGGATCCGAGCCCTGCTCTGCCCTTTATTCCGTGAACACTCAGATGCATACCAGAGAGCCGCACTTCGTTCTGAGCCAGCACCCTCTGATTGAAGCTCCCTTCCACACAGAACCAGAGCAAACATTTGAGAGAGAAGAAAGGAAACAGCATCTTCTTTCTTCTCTGTCCTCATCCACATATGTGCATGGACTCAGCACAGCACACATCACGCACAGACACTCACATGGATCCCTGCACATACAAAAGGAAAAGGACACTTAGAAGCAAGCCACAGCCCCAAGGGCTGACCACTGGCTGCTGGCTGGCTGCTGGCTGGCTGCAGGCTGCCTGCAGGCTGGGGGAAGCTCGTGCCCGCTCCCCCAGGGCATGGCCCTCTACCACCCCATCCCAGCTCTTCCACTGCCTGCTGAGCAGCCTGTGTTTTAAGCCCTTCTCAATCTACTCCTTGAAATCAAGCAAAAGTGGAGATGGAAGCTGATCAGGAATCCACTTACTATCAGCTCAAGATTTTCCAGTTAAGACCTCCAACCCCATGTTTGAGGGCTGGCTGAGTTAATGTCAACAACACAAATCATTTCAGGAGAGAGTAAGAGAGAAGAATGGCAATCACAGACAGGAGCCCTTGGATTCCTTCCTCCCCTTTCTCTGGAGCTTGGGGGAACAGGGGTGGGGACTTATCTCTGTCTCTCTCTCCTAGGTTCTAGGACTTGCCTGAAGGGAGCTTAACCTAATTAGGCCTCAGTGCAAAAAAGGACCAGGAAGACCCAAAGAAAGAGATAAAATTTTATTTCTAAAGTACCAACTTTTTTGCCAGGAGTCATTTTGGTTAAAGTATTATTTCTTGATCTTTCATTTCACATATTTTTTTAAAGTAGCAGTAGTTATTTTACTGTGTTAAAGCCAACCCTCAAAGGGCCTCAAATTCAACTCCACCTGCCCTGCCTTCTATAGGGTAGAGAATGGAAGGTTAGATTTCTCCCAAAGTCCCATCTCCGTCTGTCACTGGTCTGTCCTGACAACACTGTAACTCCCATCCAGCAGCCCGGCCCATGGCACACCAGGCTCTCTGTGGGGTGACCATGCCTTGGACAGAGCTCAGAGAAAGTGCTGTGGAAACCAGGGCACTCCACCAGGGTTTTCTGGAAGAAGTTGATGTTTGAGGAGATGAGTTTTAAGGTTGAGTGGAAATCATCCAGGCAACAGAGACTCTGGAGAGAAATGTTGTCTGACAAAGGTGAGAGGGCACAGAAGGGCTTGGGGGTGCTGGGGTCCCTAAGCACTTCTATGACAGGAAAGTGACTCGGACCAGCTGGTGAGGAAGGGGCCTAGAGAGGTGGGTGGGTGGGGCTGAGATCACCTAGGACCCTACCCAAGAGGTGCAGCCTTGAACCTGCAGACATGAGAAGGCCCCGAGGGCTTTAAATCAGGGAACGACATGATTGTAAGCACATTCCAGCAAGAATACTCTGACCACTGTGGGTGGGGGTAGGGAGAGAAACAAAGTGATGTTCTGTTCTCACATTGCAATAACTGAGCCCCCATCCCCTAATTCCCCCCCAAGACCAGTGGGGAATACAACAAACCCTTACCCTTGAAAAAGGAATTTCTCCTAAGTCTTTTAGCCCCAGCCCCCCCAAGGATGGAGAAGTTAAATTCTGGGAAAAAACTCGAAGATAAGAAAAGGAGGAAGGGAGGAAGGGAGGAAGGGCCTTCCAAATAAAGGCCCGGGTCCCAACTCACCCAACAGTTCTCAGAAACTTACCCAACACTTGTGTCCCAAATTTGTACCCCTGAACCATGTAACCTCTATCTTCTGACCCATGAGGTAATGTACTTATGATGTATCTTGATGTATCTTGTGATTTATGAACCAATATGTACTCCCCACCCTGCGACCCTGCTTTAACCACTATGGTTGGCTTCTGTATTGTGCTAGCTTGCTGACGGTGCATGACTATGCAGAATAATAGTATAAAAAGGCTTCTCACCTGCTATTTGGGGCTGCATGCCTATATGGTATCAGCCCCCTATAGGTGCACCTGCAGGTGTATCAAATTATCAATAAATTTCTATTAATTAATTACATCTAAAGTGGGGTCCCTCCTTCTCTCAGCTGCATGGGACATAAGAACATGAAATTGGAACATCTCCGAGATTTGTTGGCAATACGTGGGTCATAGACCACCAAAGTAGGTGTGTAAGCTAGACATCTTTCTAAGACTCCCTTTCATTTTTCTTTCCAGCCTCCTGTGTTATCAAGTTGTTTGAAAACTTTAACCCATGTTTTGGAGGCAACTCTGTTCCCCAGATTGTGCCAAGGTTAGTAATTCCAGGTTGGGGGCATCTCTCATATAGTTTTCTCTGCCACGTGTCCACCATCCTGGCCAGTGCTCATGACCTACCAGTTTAGGGAGGAAAAGAAGTCAAGAGATAAAAGAGGAGAAATCATAATTAATACCTAAAGTGGATTACTCCACCACAATGGCCTTTTTTAGAAAATCGAATCATATGCACATCCAATGAAGAGACAGTAATGCTTTATGGTAGAAGTTCTGAGCGACTGAGTAGGAGAGAGATGGGGGGGAAAGAGGAGGAGTTGAATTCAAGATCCAAGAAAAATGTAAGATATTTAAATATTAAAAATAGAACTACCATATGATCCAGCCATCCCACTTCTGGGTATTTATCCAAAATAATTAAAAGCAGGATCTCAAAGATTATCTGCACCTCCAAGTTCCCTGCAGCACTATTCACAATAGCCGAGATATGGAGGCCACCTACCTATCTGCTGACAGGTGACCAGGTAGAGAAAATTCTGTGTGTACATACATACACTAGAACACCATTGGGTCTTTAAAAAGCAGAAAATCCTGCCATTTGTGACAACCTGGAGGACATCGTGCTAAGTGACATGAGCCAGACACAGAAAGGCAAATACTGTGTGATGTCACTTACACGGGGTGTCTAAAATAACCAGATTTATAGAATCAAAGACTGAAATGGAGGTTACCAAGGGCTGGTGGGAGGGGGAGGGGACGCTGCTGTCAATGTGTATAAAGTTGTCATCGTGCAAGATGAAATCGTTTAAAGATGCACAACCTTTTGCTTATAGTTAACAATTTATGCCACGTGTACACTTAAAAATTTGTTGAGAGTGTAGATCTCGTGTTATGGCTTCTTTAACCACAATAAAAAAGTTAAAAATGAAATATGCCAGGTACCATTATGGGAACAGCAGGACTAATATTTCTCGATAAAGTTGTCCAAAAACGGGGAAAGAAAAAGAAAAAGAAATAAGAGCTGGAGAGTCAGGAGATAGGAAGGAGCAGGGAGAAGAACCCTGGGCTTCTAGACCAGGCAGAAGACAATGGCAGCCTGAGCTGGGAGTGACCACAGAAGGAGCTCAGAGTGTGTGTGGGGAGATTCCCCCATGATGCAGGAGCCCAGAGCGTGTGTGGGGAGACCCCCAGGCAGTCAGGTGTCAGAGGCCGGGCCCATCCCTGACCTCTGTATCCCCAGCAGCTGAGTTGCCCCACAAGTCTGCATACCCCTGTTGCTCAGTGCTGGCCATCCCGAACCTAGCATCATATGAGGGAAGGGGAGGTCCAGCTCCTAGACCTAGCAGCATACCAGGTTACATGCTCAGGGTGTCTCTTGCCCAGGCCCTCCAGTTCAGGGTCTCCTAAGAATCGATACATATTCTACTGACCCCGCTGCATTGCCCTCTGTAAGTGTCTCCTGGGCTGCCTAACTGACTCCCCTACATGTGGACATCAATCTCCTGTAGCCCTCAGGTTCCAGCATAACAGCCATGTTCTGTCCTCTGGTCACCAGCAGGCCCTGAGTGCAGAAGAGGGGTGCAGGAAGCCTGGGTATAAGCCCTGGTTGTGGCCATACAAGCCCAGTGATCTCAGGCAAGTCACAAGCCTTCTTAGGCTCCACCACTTTTTTGTGAATGAACACATGGTACACGTGTTCCACCCAGCACCCTGGGTGTATGGTGAACACATGACACAAGGTACAGAACCGGATGGAGAACTGCTGCCCAGCTGGAAACTGTTAAGGTGTGTTGTCGTGGCATGTTCTGTTCAATCTCTGTCCTACTCCCCGCCTCCCTTCTCTTAGCAACCCCTCTCCCTGTAAAGCAGAGCTTAAAACCACCTTGGGAAGGAGAGAGGACTGTGAGTGGAGACGCTCAGGGCTGTGGGAAGCACCTGGACACGCCCTCAGGAGTGTGTGACTTCTTCCTCTGACAAACGGCAGCTTAGAACCTCAGGGTCACAGCCAGATGCCCCAGGCTGTGGGCTGATGCCGCAGGATGAGCTTTTTTTTCTCAGTCTTTCTCACTCCTGGCAATGAGGTAGGAATGACACTTGCGGATCCCCATTCCCAGCCCAACAAAACGCAGCTTTCATCACCTGACGGTGTTCACCTGTAGCCCCTGCAGAGCCACAAAAATCAATGCACATTGATTCCTAAGCTCGGAATTCATAAACTTCTTTAAGGTCATGGATTGATTTTCCCACTTTCAGTAAAAAACTGCGAGACTCCAGCTCTTTCCCCTCACTTCCGTCACCTTTCTCATCCGTGGGGCCACACGCTCCCTCCACCTGCATGCGCCTTGCCCCCCCCCCCCATCTTCAGCACTGGCTGGAGGACAGCGAGAGCTGCTTAAACACTGCTCCCGCTACACCAGAGCTTCTGGGCACTGGCATAATCCCCTGGATTCATCAAATAATGGAACAAATGGATTGGAAGGATGATACCACAAAAATGAGCACAGTGATTAGAACAGACTCATCAGCATTTGCCAAATCAAAGCTGGGCAGCCAGGGGCTCGATGGCAGAGCAAAGGCCTGGGATCAGACCATGTCCCTCCCAACACCGACTCTGCTGGTAGCTCTAAGTGCCACCTGGGAAGAGCATCTAAGCTGCATCCCAAGCTGAGCACAGACTGCTCAACAAGGGAGCCTCCGAATCACCAGGAACCTCGGGGTCTATCAACAACTGAAAAAAAAATACATAAAATATCATGGTAGGTGCAAAATACTTATTACACTGTCAGGTGTCAGAAGAGCACAGTGTGACTACTACTCTCATGTTCCAAATCTTCCTCACTGATATTTAGAATCAAAGCATTTGAAAGAAATTCATGAATGATTCGACTGATAGGGTCATCATCAATTCCTTCCTTCTTTCTTTCTTTCAAAAAAAAAACGTTCATTGTGATGAAAAGTAATGTGAGCTCTATCCCCTGAACAGGTTTTGAAAGTGTAGGCAGAACACAGCATTGTTACCTGCAGGCCCCAGGTGGTGCTGAAGACCCATAGACTTACTTATCTTGCATCACCGACATTCCATACTCCCTCACCCAAGCCCCTGGCAACCACCATCCTACCAGTTGCTTCTATGAGAATGACTATTTCAGAAGCCTCATCTAAGTGGAATCATAGAACAACCACACGACCCAGCAAGCCTATTTGTGGCTATTTATCCAAAAGAGTTGAAAGGAAGATCTCAAGGGACACCTGCACACAGCCCACTGTGGCGCCATTCAGAGCAAGCAAGCGGAGAAACAAAAGTGTCTTTCAACTGATAAATGGGTTTAAACATTATAGCGTATACATACAACGGAATGTTATTCAGGAAAAGCAAATCCTGCCACACGGAACAACATGCCTGAACCTGGAGCTCCTCATACCTAGTGAAATAAACCAGGCACAGAAGGAAAAGCCCTTTCCCCATCTTTTCTTTTGTACTATGGGCTGTCAATCATGAACTCTGCAGCCAAACACCCTTCCCCGGGCCACACCCCCACCTTACTACATGGTAACTCTCACCTGTCTTCCTCCCCTTTCTGAGCCTCAAATTCCTCATCCATTAAAGGGGAACAATAGCACCCATCATGTGATGTTGTCCAGAGTATGTGAGACGAGATAATTTAGGTACCTATTCTGACTACACAACCAATAGGGCTGCTGTGGTCCTGATTACCCCGCCTTAGCAGAAGCCTGGCCAGCCAGCAGGGCACTGGGAGCCAGGAACCAGGCCTCCTCATGCCTGTCACAGAGGTCCTTGGACTCTGCCCAGACAGCTCTCAGCAGACCTGGCAGTTGGCTCTCCCATTGCCCAGCAAGCTGGGGGCTGTGGCTCTGCTCAGCTGCGTGGGGAGGTCACGTGGTTTTGTGGGTGTCAAGCTGCTCGATTAGCAACAAATCAAGATGTTCAGATATGCTGGGCCAGCCAGAGCCTTTCTCCCTGGGGAGGGCAGCAGATTGTGCCACACTGGCGATCAGCTTCCTGCCAGCCCCACAGGGCTCTGTGGCATGCCAGCCTCCTCTCAGAATTCTCTGAATCCTCCTTACCCTCTGGCGTGGGGCCTGTGGGCTGTCAGTACCTGTCCCTGGGAGCTGGGACTCAGCTGTGCCAGCCAACAGGTCCCCCTCTCATTAGCACAAACCCCCTGCTGGCAGGTGGGTGGGCACAGGTGGGAACCCCTGTGCTTCTCTGGCCTGGGGCAGTGCCCTCCAACCCCTGCCCTGGCCAGCCTGCTTCACATCCGAGGTATGCACAGACGGGCTTTAACAGCCACGTGTCCTGGAAGCAACTGGAGCTGAAGGACTATCGTAGGCATGGCCTGAGCCCACAGTCATACTCAGAAGATGAGAGAGAATGTACCACAGGTAACTGGGCAGTGACCCAGGAAGGAGATAGGCAAATCTCCAGCCAACCAGCTGATACTACTGAATCCACAGAGAGGCCAATGATCCTCAATGCGCAATAAACTCTCCACCATTAAAACACAAAAACAGGACTGCTCCTGTCACTCTGCACATTCTGTGGGGACCCCTGCTCACCTGACGGGTACACAAATGCTCAGGGTGTGTGGAGAGATGAGCATGTGGGGAGGAAAGAGGCACCAAGGACCTGTCACCCTGCCCCATGCTACATACATGAGGGGACACGCAAGGCAGGCCCCTGTGCCAGGAGCTCGGGTGAGCAAGGAGGCCAGGCTCACACAAGAAAGAGTAACAGGGCCTTGACCTAAGGCCTGGGGACTTCAGAGGCCTCACCTGCATTTGGCTTTTAAAAATGAGTTTCATCCCAAACTACCTTTCCCTCTCTGAATTCCCTTTGGGATTCCCTTTGGATTCCCTTCCAAAAAAGAGGGTGCTTCAGAAATACCAACTTCTTTAAATGTGAGTCCTTGGGAAATGTAATAGGAGAAGTAGATAAACGCACACCCATCAGTGAGTAGGGGACGGGTCACCTGCACAGTGACTGCCCTCCCCCAGGGCAGGGTTGGAAACATAAACGAACACCAGGATGGAGCAAACTCCTTCCTCCCCCCCTCCCTCACTTCTCTTTCCTCATCCAGTTTCAGAAAGGCAAGACGGCACCCAGACACTGCCCCGGCTCCCAGACCACCCTTCCAAAGTGAGGGCAAAACCCACAGGGACTCTACCACTTCTCCCGGGTGAAGCTCTCTGGGGATCAGCCTTCCCAGCTTTGCTCTCTTATTCCCTCCAGCGTCCAGCACAGAACTTGCTGGGGCTGCTCCCTAAGGAGTGTCACAGGGCCACACTCCGCTCTTTGCTGTTACCTCCATATTGTCCTGCCAGATATCCACAGAGATGTGATTCCTCAGAAGGCAGTTCAAGTTCAGCTGCAGTCTAGACAGTGCTAACTCACCCCAGTGATCCAAAATTATCTAGCAAAAGACAAAGTCAAACCCATCTCTTGTTAGCCCTGAGCAAGGACATCCTAGCTCCCGCCCTGCCAGAGCAATGCCTCTGTTTGGGGAAGTGGCTGTCAGCGGAATAATGTGGAGAAAAGAGCCAGGATGGAGAAGGGTCAGTTCACCTAAGAAAGAGTTGGAGAGTTATTTTGCAGTGCACAGAAGCGATCCTTCCTGAGAGAGCTGCCGGGACATCCTTTCTGCGTGGTTAAAGATGTTTAGCACAGTTACAGCAGCTCATCTCCATTCCCTGTGTCTCTCATCTCTCTCCCCAGGGCTCATCTAAGCAAGTGGAACAGCTCCCTCCTAATCCCTTCCTCCTGGCTCAGTGCAGTGAAATCAAACATGAGATACATGAGGCCTGACAATTAAGTTAGCGAACTCATCCTAGAGAAAGTCCTCCACACCCCGTTGCTGAATATCACCATGGTCATCTTTGAAGTACTCCCTGCAGGAAGCGATACATCAATGCCAGCACCTCGTCCACCCTTCAAAGCAATTTTGGAAGTCTTTTTCTGCAGTGGCCATCAGAACTGTCATCACGTCACCTTTGATGACCTGAATGTCATCAAAATATCTTCCTTTTAATATTTATTTTCAAGGAAAGAAAAAAAAAAAAAACATTAGAGGCCAGATCAGGTGAGGAGGAGAGTAGGAAGGATGGTTCAGTACAGTTCTTTGACCCGGATAGAGCCGTGTGAGCTGGTGCGTTGTTGGGAGTTGTTGGTCAAGCTGTTCAGGTAAGATTTTCCTAATTGTTTCTCATCCATGGTTCCTTGGTCTGCTGTGATTGTCACAGTCAGCTGGAAATCCGACACAGAACTTGATGAATTTTTGCAATGTTTTCATCAGTTCTGTTCGGCACCGGTCACCCTGACCTCTCGTCGTCAGTGACGCCTTCTCTCCCCCCAGAGAAGCGTTGAACCCGTTTGTACACTGCCTTTTCCTCCATGCCGTTATCTTCGTACTCTTGACTAACACGTCCCTGATTTCACTTCCACTCCTGCCAAGTTTAACAGGAAATGTATGAATGTTTGTTCATTGCTCTAGCTCAAGCTGCAACGTTCTTGCGATGGCACTCAGGCAGCAGCAGTACTGAACGCCACTCGCAAGACGCCACCACACGTCAACACAAACCCAACTGCGATTCACGGATAGACCAAACTTACAAAACCTTCCTGAGCTGTTTGTACGGTTCTGCCAATGGAAGCACACAGTGGCAAGTTGGCGAACGTAACAGGCAGACCTCGTATCTCACCTCTTCTTGCTTCATAAAGTCGAAGTTTTGTTTCTACGTTAATCAAATGGAGTAGCAAGAAACCTCTCTCTACTCCAATGGACTTGTTTCCAAGGAGTGGCCACAGCCCCCAAGAAGGCCACGCAGGGAAGCCGACACAGTTGTCCCCCAGGATTATGCAGGGCCCCAGACCAAAGCAAATGAACTAAAGTCCCAGGACACCAGAAAAAACACCAGTCTATGGAAATCAGTGAAACCAGAGCCGGAACAGTTTTCAGAATAGGCAGTATACATACATAGAGAAAAAGGCCACGGAGATTCCTTTGTAGAACAGTGAATTGATTTTACATGCAAATTGTCTCATGTACCTGCTTTGCCCCCAGAATGCCCAGGTCTTACTGGACTCTTCTTGAGGACCCATGTAGATGAGTGACATTTAACAGCAATATGAGAATATGGGCAAGGTAGAAACTTCTTTAACCCTTCTCTGTGTAAGATTGGGGCAAAGTAGCACGAACAATTAAAGGCATTTTAATAAATTCTAATAAATATTTAAAACTTTTCACCAGAAAAGTAGCATATACACAGAAAAAACAAATAAATAATTTCTGATGAATCACTGTCCACCAAAGGCAAATTCCCTGGCCCATAGGTGCCAGGCTCAAAACCCTGACGGGATATGCATGGAGAGTGGAACAGTAAAAAGACGAAAAAAATTACTTAATGGGTACAGGGTATAGTATTAGGGTAATGATAACACAATAAGCTCTGAGTTCACATATAATGTGCCATGTTCATGTAACAAAGCATTTGTTCCTCTTAAATCCATACAAATAAAAATAAATGTAGAAAAAACACACCCTCTGATGTAAGAAGATAATCAAGCCTGTTCTGACCTCTGGACTCCATGCTCTTGGACAGGCATGGAGGCCCCTGAAGATGTGTTGCCCGTGATGACTCAGTGTTGTCCTAAGGGCAGGGCCCAGAGGGAGCAGCAGCTCCTGGGATCTCAGATGGAGGACTGTCCCTGCAGTGAGCTGTCAGGTGGGGAGGTACCAAGGATGGAGTCATCTCCCCAGTGCCAGAGCAGGACTGCCTGCCTGCCTCTCCACCCTGCCCAATTCTGGAGTTCCTCCAAAGACAGCAGCAGGCACCAATGGCTAATTGCTCCGAAATAGCTAGTCTCCATTTCAGGGTGCTGCTTGCTTTTGCTTTAGTAGTTGGCAAATGAATCCTTCTAGGGATTATAATAACCCTGTCCTGGCTGTGTTCCCTGGAATCTTGGCCTTTTTCCCTGGCACTCGTCCCACAGGGGTTGGAAATCTCTGCGTATTTATCCCCTTGAAGATTCCCCGTGCCTGCCTGGCTCCCAGCCATGCTGCTCACAGACGGCCGGCTTCCTCCATCTCTCCATGGAGCCGACCGAGCCATGACTCTCCCCCACACCCATCACCCCACCTCTCTGCTCAGTCCCTGATCTATTCCCCTGACAGCAGCCCTCTCCCTGGGGGGATGTCCATCTGTCCATCCAGTCTCTTCCCTCTAGTCTTCCTCTCTGGTGATGCTTCCATTCTACAGCATCTTTTCCATCAAAAAGCCCAAGACTCTGAAAGAAAAACCAGGACAGCTCTCTGATTGAAGACAGTGACGGGCAGCCACTGAAACACGGAGCAAATGGATGATTAGCTCCTCAAAGAGCTGGTTGTCGGTTCGCCCTTCCTGATAACAAATTCCTAGGGCGAGGATGGCATCGGCCTTGGGTTCTTCATCTCATAGCATCAGTGTAGCCTCATGGTGTTATCAGAGCACAGGGCGGTGAGGTCAAACCTTGAACACCTATCCAGTGATGTTACTGCTGTCTGGGTACCAATCTCCTCTCTCCATATTCTGTGCTCCGTGAAGATAGGAGTTAGATACTATAGTTCTTTGTCACGATTACTATCTACTCCTTATCCCCAATCACAAAGGATGGGGGTGGAGAAGAGTACCTAGCACCAGACAGGCAGAGATGGAAAGTTCCATAAGTCGCTGGTGAACAAGTGAGCTCTGACAGCCCCACCTGCATGGCTTTTAGCAAAGCCCTTTCAGAGTGTTGAGCTGCAGTGTAAATGAGCCCTGCCCATTGATGGACAATCAGAGTGTGCCAGTGGAGAGCAATGAAAGCCACATGGGACGTGGATGTTTCATTTCACTAGATCCTTGGCCATGACCATGCCTGGTAGGGATGGGGTGAGAGGACATGGGGCAGGTCCCAGCACAGCCATCATTTTTGTAGGCAGACATGCCCAGCAGGTTTGTGCTGGTTTTTGTTGTTGTTGTTTTTCTTTTTTTTGCAATTTTTGGCTGGGGCTGGGTTTGAACCCGCCACCTCCAGCATATAGGGCCAGCGCCCTACTCCTTTGAGCCACAGGCACTGCCCAGGTTTGTGCTGTTTTTATGGAGGAAGCATAGTGATTTTAGACTGTAACCACCAGTCTTCTCAAGTGCTGCACAAGGCTGCGGAACCCTCAGCAGCCCTGTCAGGAGCACTTATGCTTAGCGAGACCTGCCCGAGTGACCCCACAGACTTGAGAAAACACACAGGACACGCTGGCCAGGAGGACAGTCCCTTCCCTTCCGCTTCTCCATGGCTTTCTGCTGTATAACCCAGCCTGTTGCCTTCCTGGTAACAATACCATAGTATCATTTTGTGTGTGCCTTTGCCAAGGCACTATCGGCAATCCATGGTAATTCAACTACAATCATAATAAATAAACAGCAGTAATTAAAGCACCACATAATAGATCATATAAAACCTGCATAGGGCTGAAAAGCCAAATAAGTGGCATTCTAAAAAAAGAGAAAGGTGGCTGGGCCAGCATGGAAGGAGTGTGCTGAGAAACTAAACTGTTTTCAAGCAGCAATTGTGTGCTTCCCACATTGGTGCTGCTGCTGCAGAGCTGGGCGGACTCGCTCTGTGCCCGACACACTGAAGACACTGCCAGAAGGTCAAAAACACATAAGGAGAGCCTGGGGTCCCGTCACGGACTTAAAAGGGAGACATGTGGTGTCTGCACGTACTGGGCCACTCTCCCTCGGGCAGGGTCCGCAGCCTCTGCAGAGGGGGGAGAAGAAGCAGCTTTCAGAGGGGACACCCCTGGCCTTGGGGAGGTAGCCCAGGGCTGGCCAGATGCCATCTCTGAAAGGGGATAAGAATAACTCTTTCATTTATTCTGAGAATTAATGAAGTAACAGGCGTAAGGGACTCATCACAGAGTGCAGCACAGAGTATTAATTAATGGATATCTCCTCCCTCTCATTGGGCCCCCAGGGCTGTATTCGGTGGCTCCATGGACAGTGCCAGTTTGCTTTAGAATTAGGTCCACTGGATACCTTTTTTTTCATTCTTGGGATACTTTACTAAGAAGAATATGTTCCAGCTCCATCCAGGTAAACATAAAAGATGTGAGGGACCATCTTCTTTTATGGCTGCATAGTATTCCACAGTGTACATATGCCACAATTTGTTAATTCATTCATGGGTCGATGGGTACTTGGGCTATTTCCATGGCTTGGCTATTATGAATTGGGCTTCAGTAAATATTCTGGTGCAAATGTCTTTGTTGTAAAACAATTTTTGATCATCTAGGTATATACCCCACTCCCTCAAACATAGAATTAGGTCCACTCTGGCCTCATTCAAGCCCTGCTTTGTCCTGGTATCATCTTTGGCATCAAGAATGTTGAGATAAATGAGTCCCAAATCTCAAAAAGAAGGCTGCAAACTGATGGTAAGGTCATCCTCCCACCCCCCCACCCCCCAATGCTTGGTTCTGTGGCCACGGGAGACAGGGAATCAGAGGAGGGACAGAAAACATCTAAGGAGGAGTTAACCATGGGTCATTTGTAAATAGAACAAAGAATATCTCCTCACAAAAACAGAAAGAAACCCCAAGCATTGGTAAGAGCCTGCAAAGAGGCACAGAGGGACCCGGGTACTCTATACAGAATGTTTCCCAAGGCCTTGGAAGCTCCCTGAGCAGGGCTGAGGTTGTGGTTATGCACACCCTCTCCTGCCTCAACCTTCCTCATGGGGACCATGGTGCCCACATGATCCTGCATGTTTCTTTAGAGCATCAATCACAGATCCCAAAATTAGGGATAGTTGGGAGACCTTGGAGGAGAGATCTTGGGGTCCCCACCACAGAGGATGTGAACAGCAGGCTGCTGAGATGCTCCAAGTTTCGAGCTTGAACTTGGCGCGGGGTTAGGAATGGGGAGTGTTGCAGTAGGAAGAAAGCTGACTCAATAGTTCCCTAATTGGGCTGAGATCCACCCCCCCACCTCCCTGTTTCTAACACCTTGTAATATAAAGAGCAGAAATTTAAAAGGAAAGCCAAAGATGACAGTTGTAGGGTAAAAAAGGTGTGGGAAATATGTGAGGAACAGAAGGCTTGGGATTCTGCTCTGCTGTCAGTAACCAATGAGATGTCCCCAAGGAAACCACAATGGCTAGGGCTTGGGGACGGGAAGAAATGGGGGTCAAAAAGTCTCCAGTGAGTCCTGACATGGCCTTTCGTGTCAGGGACAGGGAGGGAGCCGATGCCCCTGGGTGTCACGCCGTGAAGCCTCCCGAGGCCTAAGACCTGTGTGGCTTTTGTTCCTCGTTGCCTTTGCAGCTTCCTTTAGTGTCGACTTCACAGGCTGTGATGCTGATGCTGATGGCAAAGTCCCCGGCGCTTTAAAAGGGGGAAGGGAAGCATTGCACAAACTTTCAAAGAAATCTTCCAGGCACATGAATTAGAAGGCAACGTGGTGTTGGTTTTTCAGTGATTCCTTGAAGAAAGATAAGTAAGAACTAGAAACAGAGGTTAGCTTGGTATATCAGCTAAACTCATCTCCAACACCGTGAAGCACGAAGTCCTAAGTCACGGAAATCACAGGTCAATTTCCCCTTAAATCCTAACCTCTCTGTTCTCTCAATAATTGAGAATCCAGTCTGTCTTCGTGTCTACACAGAGCTTGGCTCTCCGTGACCAGGAGGTGAGCAGACAGCAGTGCAATCTCATTCCAGACCGTGTTTCCTGCCTTTGGAGGAAGCTGGTCCTATTCCCTTCCTGTGACCCTCCTTCCCCAAGTCACCAAGCACCTGTCTGCTTACCTGCTTGATCTCCTTAAGGAGAAAGGAGGAGAGTCCTTTTGCAGTGATAAAAAGCTGTGAAAGGTGCTTCACGTATGTGAAGTTCAAGGGAGCATTATTCAGTGCAAGAGGTATCTCACCACTGGCTTCACAGGTGCCTGTGTCACCACAGCAAGGCAGTTTCCCCAGGAACAAGGGATGTGCTGATGCTGCATCTGAGGGAGCCAGCCGTCCCCTCCTGAGGCCCCTGAGGCCCACACTCAGTTGTCCCCTCCTCCTGGAGTCTGGAGGCAAGACACCTCAGAGGTGTCACAACACTGGTGTCTGCCTGACATCAGAGCCAGCTTTCAATGAGCTGAACAAACGTGTTCAATGTTGGTACAGATCATCTCAAAGCCATTTATATTTGGTTTCATAATGCATGATGGCAGGGAGGTGGGACGGAGGTGGGAGGTGGCAGCGGAGAGGCCTGGGTAGGAAAGAGTTGTCGAAGATTTATCTTTCTAATTATGCTTTGCTTAGGGCTAATATTAAAATGAGCTTTAATTCCCTGAGCACACAACAGCTCAGGAACATGCTGGGCACTGGGAGGCTGGCCTAGGATTTTAAATTTGCTTAGGACAGACACGCACGGGCAGTGGCAACTCTGCAATTACAGCCCTGTTCTTCTGCCCCTGAGTCTGGCAGAGCCCTCTAGTGTCCCTTCTGTTCTGGCTGTTTCCAGAGTTCACACAAGGAAGATGGGAGACCAAATCACCCTGCCACGTGCCCAGCACTGGCAAATGACTTCAGCAGGTGAACCACGCAGCTCTTTCTTGCTCTATGAGGCAAAATAACCCTAGATAGGGTGTGTAAATAATAAACAATTATCAAATTAACGCAAAATGGTGTGCCTCCTCTAACCCGTGCCAGGGATGTATTGTGCTAATGACTTTTGCACCTGCTGAGCATAATTAGTGAGTAATCTGTATGGGTGTGTAATTACTGGGTGAATACATGATATTTACCAATAACTTCCTGCTAAGTAAGCACCAGTGAACACTAACGAGTAGCTGTTAGGACTAATTTCTTTCTTTTCTTTCTTTCTTTCTTTTTTTTGAGACAGAGTCTCAAGCTGTCACCCTGGGTAGAATGCCGTGGCATCATAGTTCACAGTAACCTCCAAGCCATCCTCTTGCCTCAGTTTTTCCATTTTCAGTAGAGACAGGGTCTTCCTTTTGCTCAGGCTGGTCTCAAACTCCTGAGCTCAAGCAATGCACCTGCCTTTGGCCTCCCAGAGTGCTGGGATTACAGGTGTGAGCCACTGCACCTGGCCAGGACTAACTTCAGTTGATATGAGAACTGGCCCCAAATTTGGGTTAAATCATCTAGGCTCCAATAAACTTTCATCAAGGAATACAATTTAATCTGTAAGCAAGCTCCCTATCAATAGCTTCTGGCTTCTTAATCAGACCTTGAAGCATAAATTCCAAACATCCCAAGGCATTATGTTTATAGATAAGAAACAGTCTGAGTCTCAGGACTTACCACTGAGGGAGACACTTGATGCCAGCCCCAGTTTCTTAACTATAAAATGGAGATAAACCTATTTAGTGGGCTTTTTCTGCCTAGTGAATGAAACAATTAACACGGAAGTAGGATTAGAAATGTAAAAATAAAATAGCTATTAAAACTATTATTCCAACCTGGTTGACACTATGCAGACCTGGAAATTTTATATAGAAAATTCTAAGAGAGCTAGATATGGTTAGACAAGGACTAGAAAGGCCCTAACCCTGCCCCACCCTCACTGGTATCTAGAAAACCTTCCAGAAGGAAGGTAAACCCTTTGCACTCTGCACCCCCCCCATACACGCCCCAAGCGTGCACGCACACACATGTGCACACACCACCACCGCCCCCCGCATGTCACTCTCTGAAAACTTTCTCAGGTATAAAATATCGCAAGTGCTGATCTGAGGTAGAATGCAGAGGAGGAATTAATGCCGGGCCTGACGACTCCAAAAATGTGATCAGGTACTTGACTTGAACTTTGAATAAAGCTGTTAAAGTGCTGCCATCACCCCTCACCCCTCTCCCAACTCATGTAGGTGCTTGCACCAACTCTAGCCACAAAGTCTAAAAGTCAAGGATGTGAACAGAAGAGGGCTGTGGGCAGGACATGGATGGGAGGGGGACAAGCTCTGTGAAACTTGCGAGGCTGTCCTCTGGCAGACCCAGCCCTGCCACAGAGGTGTACGCATTCCCCTCATTATTTTCATCTGTGCCACTATCACGACCCACCTCCCTAAGTTGGCCTCCATCCTTACCAAGGCCAGCCTTGACCTTTTGCTTGTCTTTCTGCTCAGAGGTGAACTTGTGTGGATCTCACTAGACTTCTACCCATGGTCACCCCTGCAAGGCCAGTAGTCACAGGCAGCTAATGGGAGTGAGAGGCACACTCTGAATGCCCAGAACAGAGTTCAGTTAACTTACCACTTGTAGGTCAAACCCAAGACCTCAGCCTCATTAGGGCTGGGCCCTAGCCAAGTGAGTGAGGCATAGACACACACAGATTCCCTAGGTAATATTACTATTTCTGAGAGTTAAATCTTTAGTGAGACAGCACAGTAATAGATACAAATAAGGGGATTTTTCTCTGTGCATTAACTACAAACAACGTTATATTTTTGAAGTATGTTTGCCATGACATAGTTTCACAAATATTTAAGCAACTTCTTAGAAATAAACAGAACCTACATTGATTTTCACTAGATACAATCACAATCTTGACTTTAAGTTTTAATTCTGTTTACTAATCAATACATTTCACAAAGTTCAAAATCCAAGATACCAAGAGCACCCAGTGAAATCATTTCCTCTGCTTACTGATTCACACCACAGTGTTCTCCTTTTTGGCATCCCCCAGTTACCAATTTCTTATTAATTGTTCCAGAAATAGTCTATAAGCAAATACGCCCCATTGTTTCACATAGACAGCAAGATATGATAAATACTCCTCTAGGTAATGTGTCTTTTATGGGAATTTTTAAAATAATGTTTTTAAGAGACTCAAACCTAATTTGCTTATTAATCTAATTTTTACATCTTAAAAACTGGACCTCAGATCAGATGACTCCAAGATTTTTTTCAAATCTCTGACGTTTTTCATTTGCATGAATATCCATCTACTTTCTGGGTGCCTACTAGGTCAAAGCATGATCTTTGCTATTCAGTACACCTACTATCTCAGGTAATAACTTGGAGGTGGTGGAGCCAAAACTATCCACCTCCCTTTGCAAAAATAAACACAGAATTCGCTTCTATTGCCAGTTTCTTTTACTCTCTCCCTTAGCAGAAGCAGTGACATGTGCTGATTACTGCTGGGGGGTAGGGAGAAGGAACACAGGAAATAATTAATTCAGCTTCTGGTACGTGCTGAGCAAAGACATGCTCCCTTACCCTTCCCACGACACTAGTAGGTGAGGATAATTATTCTCACTTTTAGGTAAGACAAAAAGACTCAAAGAAGAAAGTTTGCTTAAGGTCATACGGTTTATAGGTGAGGAAGTAAGAGCTGAAACCGTTTTCTAAGCCCATAATCTTTCTTCCTTACCAACCTGCCCTATGATGTTTTAAAAGTGATGAAAATTCAAAGAATTTTAGAGCAACACATGTAAATGTTAAGCCAAAGAAAATAGACCAACTTATATCAAGCCTTGCAGAGATGCCTCACATAGGTCAGGGTGCAGCTGCTTTTACTTGTTTAGCAGCAATAGCACTAGACTGTCCTACAGAAAATGCCAACTTAAAATCCCTATTTTTCTAGTCTGCTGGTCATCGTCTGAACTCACATTAGGTGTTCTCCTGGGGCCCAAAGAGTGGGAGGTACATGACAGCCAGGACTAGAGACAGCCCTTGAACTCCTGCCCACTCATGTTGCCTTGATATAAAATGGAATCGCCTGTGTCTTGATTCCTGCTGCTTATATTTCACTCCATTTCATAGAATCTCAAAATTGGTTTCTGGTTTCTATGTATTCAAAAACCAGATTTTTCGAACATATTCCTAAGAAAGACTCCTTTCTGCTTTCTTCATTTTTACCCTTCTCAATTTCATGTAGAATCAGGAAATGGCAGCAGCTATCAACTGTATGAAGTACAGAATGAAGACAGGTCTTTAAACCTCCAGTCCCAGATCCTAACTCACTCCTTTTAGTATTCAAAGAAGCTGGACAACTGTGCAATGGACCATGTGTCTGTCTCTCTAAAATTTATATGTTGAAATTCTAAACCCAAGGAGATGCTCTTAGGAGGCAAATGTTTGGGACGTGATTAGGTCATGGGGATTGAGCCCTCAATGAGTGAGACAAGTACCCTTAGAAAGGAGTCCCTGGGAGTGTTCGTGCCCCTTCTGTCATGTGAGAATACAGTGAGGAAAAGGTCATCTGTGTCTTTTTCTTCAACATCGTTGACTACAGGCATTTTAGGCTTGCCTCATCTACTTAGAAGAAGCACATTAGCACATAGACAATCGTACCCCAAATACGTTATCCAAGGAGAACGCAAAAATTCAACAGGTAGGCAATAGGAAACACTAAAATCTAGGGCGGAGGAGGAAAATGGGCAGTCTATGTGCCTAGGACTACAGGGAACTGAGAGTGACTCCCAATTTTGGAAAAGGTAAGTGAGTGTCTTTGTACAGTCTACTTTCCCACTGGAGAATCCTACAATCCAGGCCATGGGAGAGAGCTTTAACCTTCCCAAGCCCTGAATCTGATTTGGGGAGTGGCTAAGAGACTTTGGGAAGGAACTCCTCCAGGGAGGCAGCACATCCTGGGTCCCATGCCCTTTATAAAACCTGAGCAGACACAGGAAGATGCCATTCTCAATCTTGGCTTTTTACAGACTCTGTGTGGTCCTGGGAATGAGCAGCACCAGTCTTAGGAATTAGGCTGATATTTGCACATCTGGGGTATACATAGGTGGTGACGTTGAGAAATGAGCATGCCATGAGCTGCTGACACTGGCAGGAGGGAGCAACTCCCCCAGGATCTTAGCAGAGTGAGAGTTGCTGTTGATACTTGCTCTTGAACTGGGTGAACATGTCTATAGCCTGGGGCCAAGTTCTGGTCATAAAATTATCAAACTTCTGAATTATCAGTATTTATGAGGGTGTGAAGAGAGATGAAGAAGTTTAGAAAACCTTCCTAATGAAATAATAAATGAAAACTTCCCAAGTCTAACAAGAGATTTTTACACATCCAGATACAGGAGGTTCAGTGATCTTTAGGCAAATACAGTGCAAAAAGGATTTCACTATGGCATATTATAATCAGACTATTTAAACTCAAAGTAAAAGAATGACTTCTAAAATCCACAAGAGAAAAACATCTTGTCAACTACAAAGGAAACCCCATCAGATTAACAAAACACTTCTCAGCAGAAATCATACAAGCCTGAAAAAAGTAAGATGATATATTCAAAGGGCTAAAAGAAAATAAAAACTACCAGCCAAGAATTCTCCACTCAACAAAATTAGCAAAATTATGTTTAATAAATAATGGAGATATGAAATCTTTCTCAGACAAGTAAATGCTTAGGTAATTTATCTCCACTAGAACAGCTTTATAATAAAAGTTCAAGGGAGTTCTAAACTTGGAAGCAAAGAATATGAAAATATAAAGCTCACTGGCAAAGCAATCACACAAAAGAGGAAGAGAAAGAAATCAAATGGTATCACTAGAGAATTCTACCAGACCACAAAGACAGTTAAAGAAATAATTTAACAAACAAAAGGAAAACAATTAATAATATGTCAGGAACAAAATCTCACATATCAATATTAACCTTGAATATAAATGCTTCACTTAAAACATATAGATTGGCTACATGGATTTAAAAAATGATCAACTATATCTTGTTTACAAGAAACTCGTCTTGCTATAGCCTTATATATAATTATATATCAAAGTTTGTTTTATCTCATATAAGTATAGCTACTCCTTTACTCCTTTAATGGAGTGGAGTAGCTATACTTATATGGAATAAACTTACATGGGATAAAACAAGTCCCCCCTATTATTGTATTGCTGTCTATATCTCTCTTTGGTCTAGTAATATTCATTTTATAAATCTGAATTATCCAGTGTTGAGTGCACATATCTTTTGAATTATTATATCCTTTTGAAGAATTGATCCCTCTGTCATTAGATAATAACTCTCTTTGCGCTTTTTGAATTACTTTTGACTTAAAGTTTGTTTTATCCCATATAAGGATAACTACTCCTTTGGACCAAAGAGAGATATAGACAGCAATACAATAATAGGAGGGACTTGTACACTCCACTCACAGCATTATAGAGATTATCTAGACTCCAAAAACTCAACAAAGAAAATTTTAATTTAATTGGAGGTCAGACCAAATGGACCTAAGAAACATTTACAGAATAGTCTACCCAACAACCGTAAAGTATACATTCTTTTCAACGGCACATGAAACATTGTCCAAGATAGACCATGTTAGACCAGAGAAAATTCCCCCGAAATTTTTTTAAAATAAAAATCATATCAAAGTCTTCTCAGACTACATCAGAATAAAATTAGAAATAAATGCCAAAAGAAACTTCAGAAGCTCTACAAATACATGGAGTTAAACAACATGCTTCTGAATGACTATTGGGCCAATGAAGGAAGCAAGATGGAAACAAATGAAAAAGTTGAAACAAATGAGAATGAAAACACAGCATACCAAAACCTGTGGGATACAGCAAAAGCAATGCAAGGAAGGAAATTTATAGCATAAAATGCCTACATCAAAATAGAAAGATTGCAAATTAATAATCTAATGATGTACCTCAAGGAATTAAAAATCAAGAAAAAACAAGCCCAAAATTTGCAGAAGAAATAACAAAGATGGGAGCAGAACCGAAGTAAATATTTAAAGGAAATACAAAGTATGCACAAAAAGTAAAGTTCATTCTTCAGAAAGATAAGCAAAACTGATATATCTACCTAGACTAACCAAAAGAAGAAGAAGCTCAAATAAACAAAATGAGAAGTGAAAAGGGAAACATTACAATTGATAACACAAAAAATAAAAAAAAAAATCATCAGAGGCTATTATCAACAACTAGCTGCTCACTAACTAGAAAACCTAGAAGATATGAGAAAATTTCTGAAAACATACCCCTCCTAAGATTGAACTAAGAAGAAATAAAAATCCTGAATAGACCAATAATGAGTAGTGTAGTGAAATTGAATCAATAATTTAAATTTTCCCAGTGAAAACTCCAGGCAGATACATTCAAAGCCAAATTTTGCCAAATGTGCATTGAAGAAATAATAATAATTCTCCTGGAATTGTTTTAAAAAATTAAAGTGGCCTCTAACTCATTCTATGAGGCCGGTATCACCCTGATACCATAACCAGGCAAGGACACAACAAAAACAGAAAACTAAAGACCAATATCCCTGATGGACATAAACACAAAAAAATCCTCATTAAAATATTAGCAAACTGAACCCAACAGCACATCAAAAAGATAATACATCATGATAAAGTGGATTTTATGCCCCATATGCAAGGATGGTTCAGAACATGCAAATCTATAAATGTGACACATCACATAAACATAATTAAGGACAAAAATCATATGATCATTTAGATCAATATTTTTTATCTCACGGCACACTTGAACCTATAAATTTCCACAGCACACTTAAATTGTGTTGATTGAAAATAAAAAATAAAAAAGAGAATATACTTAACTGTGTTTGAAATGTCTTCCAAAGTTTAGAACACAGTAATTTAATTAATGATCTTTGAAAATTTTGGTGGCACACCTAAGATCCTCTCATAGCACTCCAGTGTGCCACAGCACACCAGTTGAAAAATCACTGATGTAGATAGATGCTGAAAAAATATTCCTTAAAATTCAGTGTCCCCTCATTAAAAAATCCTCAACAAACTAAGCATAGAAAAATCACATTCCAATCCCATACTAAAGGGGAAAAACTAAAAGCATCTTGAATAAAGTAGGGATGCCTATTTCTATTCAACATAGTACTAGAAGTACCAGCCAGAGCAATTGGGCATGAAAAAGAAATACGTTATCCAAATCAGAAAAGATAAAGTCTGTTCATCCCTGTTTGCTAATGAAATAATCTTACATCTGGAAAAACTTAATGACTTCCCCCTAAAAAACTCTTAGATTAGATAAATTAAGTCAGTTAATTGCAGGAAACAAAATCAATGTGCAAAATTCAGTAGCAGTACTATACATTAGTAACAATCTAGCGAAGAATGAAATCAAAAAAGCCATCCCAACAGTTACAAAAAATAAAATACCTAGAAATAATTTAACCAAGGAGATAAAAGATCTCTACAAGAAAAACTACAGAAAGAAAAAAAAACAGACAAAAGAAATTGCAGCTGTCACAAGCAAATGGAGTAAACATGCTCATGGATTAGAAGAATGAATATCATTTAAAATTCCATACTACTCAAAGTAATCCACAGATTCAACGTGACTCCTATCAACGCATCACCATTACTTTACACAGAATTAGAAAGAACAATCCTAAAAATCATATAGAATCAAAAAGGAACCCAAATAGGTAAAGGAATGCTAAGCCAAAACAAAAACAAAACAAAACAAAACAACTAAAACAAAACCCACAAAGCTGGAGGCATCACATTATCTAAGTTCTAATTGTACTACAAAGCTATAGTAACCCCCAAAGCATGAAACTAATACATTAACAGACACATATATCATTGAAATAGAAAAGAGAACCCAGAAATAAAGTCCCTTATGTAAAGCCAACTACTGATCTTTGACAAAGCCTCTTCAGTAAGTGGTGCTGTAAGTTAGATTGTCACAAGCAAAAGAAAGAAACTGGACCCCTCTCTCTCACCTTATGCAAAAATCACCTCTGGGCGGATTAAAGACTTACAGGAAACAAAATACTAGAAGAAAACCTAGTGAAAACTCTTCTCATCATCAGTCTAGGCAAAGAATTTACAACTACCACCTCAAAAGCACAGGAAACAAAACCAAAAATAGATGGAATAGGACTTAATTCATGTAAAAAAGCTTCTGCACAACAAAAGAAATAATCAACTGAGTGAACAGACAGCTTGCAAACTAGGAGAAAATATTTTCAAACCAGTTAGTTGACAGGGGATTAAAATCTAGAATATACAAGGAATACAAACAATTCAGCAACAAAAAACAAATAACCTCATTCAAAAGTGGGATAAGGACATGAATGAACTTTTTTCAAAAGAGGACCTACAAATGAACAGCAAGTCCCTGGTAAAAATGTACAACATCACTGATCATCAGAGAAATTCAGATTAAAACCACAATGGGATATCATTTTATGTCAGTCAGAATGGCTGTAATTAAAAGAAGAAAAAAGAACAGATATTAAGTGAGGATTCAGAGAAAGAGGAATTCTTATACACTATTGCTGGGAATGAAAATCAGTACAACCTGTAAGGAAGAAACTATTAAGATTTCTCAAAGGACTAAATATATAACTTCCGTTGAATGTGTCAATCCCACTATGGGGTATCTACCCAAAAGGAAAAGAAATCAACTGATCAAAAGTAACCTGCCCCTGTATGATTATCATAGCACTATTCACAATAGCAAAGACATGAAATCAACCTAAGTGTCCTTCTAGAGATGACTGTATACAGAAAATGTGAATGTGGTATACATATACCATGGAATATCATTAGGCCATAAAAAATAATGAAATCATGTTATTTGCAGCAGTATGGATAGAACTGGAGGTCATTATCTTAAGTGAAATAAGCCAGAAAGTGAAATGTCACGTATCTTCACTCATCAGTAGATGTGAAAAAGTGAGCCTGTTGACATAGATAGTGGAGTGACAAAATTGAAGGCTTGGAAGGTTGAAAGGGAGGGTGAATCCACTCCTGGAGAGGGTGGATGATGAGAAATCACCTAATAGGTACGATGTACATTCTGTGGGTAGTGAATACCCTAAAGCCCTGAGTCGGCCCCTCTGTAACCCGTGAATGTAACAAAATTGTACTTGCGCCCCACAAGGTACCAACTCTGCCACTGCCTTGTTGCGTGAAATACGTTTTTGGTGTTTGTGACCACCCAGTTTCGAATATGTTTTGGTAGCAGCCCAAATGAACTAGGACAAGTGGGTATTTTCTTCCTTATTTTCCAGATAGGAAAATTAAGGCACCAGGAGTCCAGGAAGGAATTTCTGGTGACCACCAAGGCCATCCTTCTGAAGAACGGCTCACTAAAATTGGTCTATGTCCAGCTCAACCATACTCGCTCATACTCGAGTGGCAGACAGAAAAACGAGGCGAGAAAAAGGAAAGTGTCTCTAATTAATGCTCAGCTCAAGACTCCTAAAAACACTGTACAAAGTGTTTTGAAATGGAACTTGGGATCCATTTCCTTCAGCAAATATTGTTGGTTTCAACAGAAAGTACCAAGCCTGAGAATTCCCACCACGAAAAGAAAATCACATTTCAACAGCCACTTGTCGTACAGAATGCAATCCGTCCCCATAACATCCCTCCCATCTCTAGAAATAGTAAGCATCTGCCCCCAAATATAGCCCATTAGTACCCCCCTCGTTCTGAGGACCATCGATTGGATTTCATCTGGGCTTCCTGCATGTTGGTTTTCTCTGTTTGTTTGTTTGTTTGTTTTTGCAGTTTTTAGCCAGGGCTGGGTTTGAACCTGCCACCTCTGGTATACGGGGCTGGCACCCTACTCCTTTGAGCCACAGGCGCCGCTCTGGGCTTCTTGCATGTTTCACTCCTCTCTGCAGACTCTGAGGGCCTGCCAGGAGCATATGGGCGGCCCCAAGCTGCAGCTTCTCTCTCCTCTGCCCAAAGCAGTTTCCATGAGCTCCATGAGCTCCATGAGCACAAACTCTGAGCTGCTGTCACACTACTGCCTCTTCCAAGGACAGGGGCTCTTGTGGCAAGCAAGGTTTCTGGGAGGTGTCAAGTGGGATGAGCAGGTCAGGGCCTCTTCCCGGCTGTGGTCACTGCAGAGGAAAGCAGGCTCCCATTGGTAGACCCCTCCTCCTCCCGTCCCCCTCCTCCACAGCTTCACTGCAGCCAGCGGGCAGCGGCGTGCCAACAGCACAGTGGCTCCAGTGAGCTGCCATTCCAGATGTCAGGAGCAAGCTCACAGGTAGGTGCCCTGTAGGATATTTATGGCTTTAATTCCTCGGTAGAGGCTTTTGCTCTGTCATGCGGCGACATATGAATTGCTACTCATTTGCTCCTGTATTTCCACATCAGTGGCAATTATGGAAGGGCTGCTGGCTTCATGTACGCACCCACAAGTTACGATCCAGACAAGTTGCCGACTGAGTGAAGCCAGGAAGGATTGCAAACACCAGTGACAGAGGGCTGGGAGACGACAGGGCCAAAGGGAAGAGAAGCAGGATTGCAGACCCTAAGGTGGCTGTGGGCTAGTGAGGAGAGGCAGGGAGGCGTCCAGGGTTGTCAGGGGTCTAGGCAGCCTGGGCCTCCCTGGCCGGGAGGCAGAGAGGGTGGAGCAGCGGGAGCTGGAAATCAGGGTCTAGGCCCAGCTGTAGAGGATTTCAGCTATGCTCTCCCCGGTGGCTGCTGCCTTTGTCAGCCTGTGACCTTGGGAAAGTCACTTCCCTTGTCTGGCTCCTGCTTTCCCCAGCTTTGAAATGAGGACAGGCCTCATGGGAGGCAGGAGGAATTCACCAATGCGTGCCCTGATGAAAGATTCTATCCAAAGACCCAGAGCTGTGCTGCTCTTCTTGGAACAGGGGCATGTTCTGGCTCAACTTTAAACATGTTTACACTCATGGAAGTAAAGGTCTGTCAGAACCCAGAACCCAGCAACTGGGGAGTGTAACTTCCCGCCCTTTCTGTTTTTTATTTTCGCAATCTACAGTAAATTCATAAAACAAAAAGGCTTTTTTTATTTCATGTTTGTCAATAAACCTGGCAATGAAAATAACAATTTGAACAGCAATTTTCCCCCTGGTCTGAGCTCAAATTGGCTCTGGAAGAATTGATTTTCAGTTTTTACATGTAAATTCTCTCCCACCCCTGGCTTCCACAGATAGTTGTGGGACATTACCCTATTTCACGGCCACTTCTCTGCCCAAACCTGGGTTCCTGAAAATGACACCCTTTTATGCTGCAGGGACTCTGCGGCTTAAAGGCCAGTCACAAAGGGCACCTGCTCCAGGATGGTGACAGCTCATCCAGACAGGGGAGAGCCAGGCCTGGAATGGCGTGGCCAGAGGCCCCCGGGTAGGCTTCTCTCCCTGAACCTCACTCTCCTTCATCTCTCCCACTTCCAGAACCACTGCTCAGATTCTAGCTAAGCCCTAAGATCACATCATAGGTAAGTTTTAGGTTCTGGAAGACTCTAACTCAGCGGTTCTCAACCTGTGAGTCACAACCCACAGGAACTGTATTAAAGGGCCGTGACCCCTTAGGAAGGTTGAGAACCACTGCTCTAACTGGTTCTGGGGCCAATGCTTTCTTATACTGGTGTGGCCAGACTTAGCAAATAAAAATATAACACATAATTTTTAATACAAGTATGTTCCAAATATTGCATGGGACATACTTATACTAAAAATTATTCATTGCTTATAGGAAATTCAAACTTCACTGGGGCCCCCAAAATGAAAGGGCCTTTGTCTCCAAAGATGTCGCCCTGTGACTTTTGGACAGACAAGGATCTGCTTTCCGAGCAGTCCTGTTTCTCTCTCAAATTGTTATAAATTTAACCACAGGTTCTTAAGAATGCCAACCAATGTTCCCTTATGACACTAGAGCTGAAAAACCAAGGTGGTCCCAGCTTGAGAGAGAGCGACGAAAATTTAAGTCCTGGTTTCCCCACACAGCAGCCATGCTACCTTGTATCAGTTCATTAATTTCTTTAAGCCTTAGTTTTATCAGCTATAAAATGTAGACAGAAAATAATATTGACTTCAAAAAGATATCTCAAGGACTAGAGGATGTGTATAAATTCTTCAGTGCAGTGCCTAGCTCAGTAAACACTCGAGAATTTGTTATCTTTAATTCTCAAAGTTTCTATGTATAAAACAGATTTTCACACGTGAAAGCAAGTAAATCAACAGTTATAAAAATTTTCCCTGATATCATATTTGACCTAAACAGCCATGATATGTATGGGGCCGGACAATTACACTTGTGAACTCTTTGTAGAAAAAGTGCACACATCTCATTGCTCAAAATTACTGGGGTCACCTTGGAAAAGTATTCCTCTTGGGAAGCTATGCACCAACACCAGCAGCGCCTGGTCCACCCTTCAAAGTCCTTTTTTCTAGGATGAGTTCATGAACTTCATTGTCAGACCTCATACCATGACAGCTCTGATGCTCATTCCAGAAAAGAGTTCCAAGATCACCTTGGAAGGTGGAGTAGGTGCTGCCTTGGTGCATTGCTTCCCACAGGGAGGGCCTCAAGGGCAACTGTAGTGATATTTAGCAACGTGGTATGTAGCACTTTTTCTATGATAAGTTCACAAATTTAATTGTTAGACCTTCTATGGTTCCATTTTCCAGATGGAGATTAAGAAAAACCTCATATACATTTATAGAGCAAACTGCAAATTCATGGCAAAGTGATGCTGAGTGTGGACAAAAGTGTGTTCAGTCTTGCTCAGATCTGTATTTTTCTAATTTTACTTCCATTGTCCTAATCTTTGCCCTCAAGTGGATTATTATTCTACTTAGAAGATAGAATGAAATACAAAGTTATTGCTTGAGCAAAATGCGTGACCCTGTCTTTATTACTTAAACTGGGCTGTGGCTGTTCAATCAATACTCTCCCTAAGTTCTCCTTGGTCACGGGCTATTCTCAGAGCAGGTGAGACACTTGGTCACAGGCTGTTCTCAGAGCAGGTGAGAACAGCCTAAGGATCCGAACAACACTGACTAAATACAAATCTGCAGATCACAGGTACACAGGTCAATGTCTGGTCCTACTTTGCCCAGCTTAGGAAGAAGGTCTGGATTCTCCCCTTAATTCCACAGGACTTCAACTGTCTCAACTAGCTACACTCTCTCCCAGCTTCCATTTCTTAAGACATCTGTTCTTAACAGCTATTTTCTAGACAACCCTTGGGTGGGAGACTAACACATCGAGTCCCAGGCATCCCGTGCTGGTTGACGCGTGCTCTCTTCCCAGAGTCAAAATCTCCCTGCACTGTCGCTGCTTGGGTTTCTCTCCTCGACGGAGAACAGAAGGGTGCACACAGAAGAACGCAAAAGTTAGCTGCCCTTTGAGGGTGCGTCCCCAGCACAGTGGTGACCACGCCTTCACCACGGCAGGAGGGTCATCCAGCATCACATCAGATGCTTCAGGTGGTATCACAAATTTCTACTAACACTTCCAAGAGCAATACCGTTTCTCTCTGGTTTCCAGATATTGTTAAGGTCTGGCTTTGATCAGCCTATTACTCTTCAGGCTTTAAATCTCCCACAGCACAGTGATGGGTGAATAATACATTTATGTACAAAGGACAAACAGCATGACACGAGAAAGCCCAGTTTCCTGAAAAAAATACTACACTCACTCCACATCTCGGAGAAATCCATATCTAAAACCTGATGACCAAATGCTTTCCTGGCTTTTTCAGCCTAAGTTATTCTCAAGACTCCTAGCTTCCTCCTTGAATAATCTACCACCCTCCAGGAACATCTTTTTTACTTTTCTAGCCCTACTTCTAATCAATTTCCTTCACACCTTCCTGTGCCTTTGAATAAATAAAATGCCAGCTTATTCTCATCTCCCCTATTTTCTGCCTCCGTTCATTCCATCACTAGCTTATCACTAATCAGCCTGGGAAAGCATCCACGCATATGTTCAGTGTACACTTGAATTTCTTGTTTGCAGCAAGAAGTGGCACGTCACAGTCTTCACATACCCAAGCAATAAGGAAGGCCCCTGATAACTACAAGGAAACAGAGTAAAATATTTAAAGCAATTAGAGAACAATTCAAGCTAGTGATGCCGTTAATAACGGGCGGCATTTGCGTGCAGCTTTGCAGAGTACAATGCACAGAACAACTTGGATTTCATTTGCTTGTCACAATAATAAGTGATCAAACTTGGTGACAGAGAACACAGAACGGGGGAGTGAAGTGGAAATGGCATTTGTCATCGAATGCGCATGGATGCAAACGGCAACTCTGCCCTCTGATATGTGGTGTCACCTGGCCACACCATGCTATGCCAGTGCTTTTATCTCAGAAATGCAATAAAAATATCCCCAAGGCAAGTGCTTCGTGCTAATTAGTAGCAATGCACACAGAATGCCTTACTCATAGCTGGCGAGCTATTATTATGCTTATTTTATGCTTAAGGAAACAGAGGTCCAGGTAATTTTACGAGTTTATTTAAGGTCACATAACCAGAAGTGATACAAGTGGGATTCAAACCCAGGCACCCAAGAATGAAAGCCTCTCCTGAGTCCATTACATCCTGCTGAGAGTCTTTTTTATCCAATGCTTCTCAAAGTTGATACACATAAATAAACCACCTAGAACTTTGCTAATAAGCAGAATCCTGAAATCCAAGGTCCCCTGAGATTCTGTATTTCTTACAAGATTTGAGGTGATGCCTATCCTTCTAATCCACCACTAGATAGAAAGATATAAGTCATTATAATAAACATTTAACAGAATTTAGGATTATCCCAGTGTGATGCGATTGGAACTTTAAGAAACAAGGTTGTTGGTGATGAGAACAGAACAATGCGGAGGGTCATGAGGGTTTGTGCAAGGTCGTCAGTGCTTGCCATGTGCAGACCACGGAGCCAGCTCTGGCTAAACAAAGATGGGCTGGGAAAGAGAAGCCTACTCTGCGTAGATTAAGGACAGACCACTGGGAACCTTGGAAGATTTAGAGAGGGCTGTAACTCAGATCCAAAGTAACAGGGATCTAACGTAAGTTTAATAACAAGGAATTGGAGTTTAAATGTGGATGGAAGTAGAGAGACAGAAATCAAAGGTTTCAACCACCTTGCTGTGATAGAAAACAGGGCTGGGAGAGTGTGGGTTTAGACAGACTGAGGAAGACTCTACACTGGGCAGAGGACGTAGGTTCGCTCACGAATCTTCCTCATGTTAGCCTTTTGGTTTTAGCCCTCTCTGAGCTCCACCTCTTCATCTGTAAAATATAAATCATCTATTTCAGGGGCCATAGTGAGGGCTAGATAACACTTTTTGAGAACTCTGAAACACTATATAAATTAAGGAGCTATTATTCTTAAGTTTCTCATGCAGTATCTGGCACATTAGCACTGAATTAATTAAGTAACGAAAGAACAGAATTTGATGAATGCTTGAATATGAAGAGTGAAGAAGAAATAATCAAAGGTGATCTGAATTTCCAGAGGGCTAGAATAAGAGTTGCACTGCCTGGTGGGGGTGGGAAGAAGAGGGCATCCCCAGGGCAGCATGATGGGTTAGAGGGGCCAGTGGATCTTAGAAGACCCACTCTGCTAAGAGTCCCAGAGGCAGCACATGTCTGTGGCTCTCACAAAGAACTATGGGATTCCTAAGAACTGCAATGGAAAAGTTCTGATCTTTGCACTGCCCCCATATCCCTTTGGTGCCCAGCTGTATGGCCCTGGGCAAGGCTTTGCTGAACTTTGTCTTCTCCTCTGTGAAATGGGGAAACAAGTGAGAGCCACTGCAAAGGGATGCCATGAATACCACAATCACTGATGTGGTTCACAAAGTCCCTCACCCAGTGCCCACACATCCCAGGGTCTCAATAAATCTCTTCCTAATTGCCACTGTCATGAGTGTTAGAATTACAGCAATTACAACACAGAAAATAGAAAAGCCTGGAAAAAGCACTATCCAAACCAACCACAAGGAATATTAAAGCTGAAAGGGACCCAAGGGGTTCCATCTTCCCCACCTACAGCATACCATCCATCATTTACAAATGAGGAAACTGAGGCTCCCAGAGGGGGTGATCATTTCTTTCAAATGGGCTGCTACTATGTTCTTCCCTTCCCAGTGACATGAAAATACAAAAATCTCCAAGAAACTAAGGGAAAAAATAAATACCTGCTGAAAGCACTGATTTGGGTGAGCTTGCTCCAAGGGTGAGACCATTCTTTTTACCAAACGGAGAAGCATATTCCTTCCAAGCTGGACTATTAATTAAAATTCAGCGATGCTAATTTTACTGCCAACTTAGGAGATTCTTATTACATTTATTTTCCAGGTAATTGCTGCTTGTACAGGAGTTCAAATAGATGTCTTTTTTAGATGGTGCAATAGATCAGAATTATAATAGTTACATTCCTCACCCTTCATTCTGCTCCCCTCCAATTCTGAAGCCCGTTTCCTTAAATTATCCGCTCTCCTGCTCTCCCGGCCTGTCCCTGCTTCACCACTCACTCTCTGTTCTCTCAACGGCAGGCTCCAAGGAGGCACAGACTCTCAAAATGGAGTTTCTGTTTGGTTGTTCACAATTTTATCAGACCACGACCCCTGAGAGGAGGACTCAAGCTTAGCCCTTTGCTTACGCAGAATAAAACGTATACAAATCACATTTCCTTATATCACCCATTTTTATTCTCCGTTATATCCCCGGTTTATAGTTGAATAAATTTACATTCAGATTCATAATTCCCCCAGTGTCACAGAACTAATAAGCGGTGGATGCTGGTTCCCCCTCTTAATTTTTAATCTTTAACAAGAAAAAAAAAATTCCAGGAAAATTTGTAATATATTGTACCCCCAAAAAGGAGCAACCCAGGTTTAAATCCTGGCTCCATTAATTCCTAAGCACATGACTTTGCACTGGTTATCAGGAAAGGAGGGCAATTTGACTAAGAGCAAAGGCTTTGGGTGAGCGCAGTGGAAGGGAAATGGGAACTTCCAACTCGTCTACAAAATCAGGGTGGCGCTTTCTCCCTTCCTGTCACTGGGCCATTGCATGTTGCATCTCTTATAACAGAAGACATTCTCCTGGCCCCTCTGTATCACCGAATCCCATGCTGGTGACTCAGGGCAGGACAAGGTCAAATCTGAAGGCAGTAGGGTCCCACTTGTCTGGGACCATCCCAGGAATGTGTCCTAGAGGCAGTTTTCAGAGACTTGGAGGCCTTCAGGGTAAAGCAGCAGACACCTGAGTCCCCACAGTCAGCTTCCCAGCCCTACACCAGGCTCAGACCTTGCAGCCAGGGCATTGTGAGGACCATGTGCTGGGAAGGCACAGCTGATGAGGAGGCAGACACGGATTCCTTTGAAAATCTCAGGGGTGGTTGCTATTCATTGTGTCCTTATTATGTACCAGCCATAATACTGAGCATGTTACATGCTTTCTCTCCATTGTCTTAACACCCTTGTAAGATGGGTACTATGATGATAATTAGGTCTGTTTTATGGGTGAGAAAAACTGAGGCTTAATGAGTAACCAGTGCAAAGTCACATGGATAGGAATTAATGGAGCCGGGATTTAAACCTGGGTTGCTCTGACTCCAGAGCTCCTGTCCTCTGAATGGCTCTTCAAACTGCCCACCTGGAAGTTTTGTTTTCTCTAAATCCCTTTGTTCCTACAAAGCCGTATCAGATAAAACAAGGAAAGGAAGAATTGTGTCTATAGCAATAGAATGCAAACTAAAATGTTTATTTTATATCTCAAGTGAAATATGTTTATTCATCAGAGGCCTAGAAAAAATATTAGAATGTCTATATATATCTTAATGTCATCCTTTAGTATCTATACAAACAGTATTACCCCTTTACCTGTGGCTTCAATTTTTGAGGTTTCAATTATCCATAGACAATCATGGTCCAAAAATTGGTGAGTACAATATAAGATATTTTGAGAGAAAAGAGAGAACAAGGGCATACACACTCATGTAAAGTTTTATTACAGCATATTATAATTTTTCTATTTTATTATTGTTAGTAACTCTCACTGTGTCTGGTTTATAAATTAAACTTTATTAGAGATTTGTATATATAGGAAAAAACATACTATTCATAAAGCTCTCCACTATCCATTGTTTGGGGTATTTACTGGGGGTCTTGGAACTTATCCCTCTCTGATATGGGAGGACTACTGTATATGAGTTTTATAAAATAAGTCATACATTAGTATAATAATACACATGTAATTTATGAATGTACACCTATTAAAGGTGTCTTTCTCAAATCCCTATAAATTGGATCAAAAATATTCTATGTCTTGAGATGTAGCATTGTGTGATCTGAGAGTAGGGGAAATAATTAGAGAATGTCTAATTCAACTTCCTGCTTCCCACCCACTGTGGTGGGGGTTGTTAGGATTGACCTCCAACTTCTGGTCTTCTCTTAAGCACTCTGAGCTTGCAGCTTCCCGAGGAGTTTTCTTTTCACTATTTCATGGTCATGGAGACTCAGCCACTTCTTTCTGAACCTAGACTCAGATCCATGTGTCTCATCTCTCAAGCCAGCTGGCACAGTAACACAGCATGTGTGGACAAGGTAGGGGACATGGTCTTCCATGTGAGTGGTGCCCCAGGCCTGCTCAACCTGATGGCCCAGCACGCATTCCTGGTGACACCAGCAGAAAATAATCCAGATATATCAGAGTTTAATACTTATACTGGACCCAGAAGTCCCAATGGCCAAAGCACGTTCTCTTGAGCCTAATAATCTAGTAAACTTACTTGGAGCCCTTCTCTAAGTTTTTCTCTTCTGACCTCAGCCCCTTCTCATGAGTTCTTGTGTTTACGAACTGCAGAAGTCTTCAATCAGCACTGTGGAGCTGAAACTCCTCTAGAAGAAAGCTGTCACAATCCTGACAGACAGCTGGTGAGGGGCAGAGCGACACCGTGAGTGAGGGACTTGACGCTGACGTGGAGGTCGGAGAGGCAGCCACTGGAACCCCACGCAAGCGAGCGCTGTGACCGACAGAAACGATGGATGGGTGTTCTCGGAGCATAGGCAGTGCTGGGGAAATCTCTCGGTGCCAGCTGGCTCCTGCATGAATGCTTCTCTAGACAGGCCGGCCTTTGTTACTTAGGAGGGTGTACACTGCCTCTGAGCACGTTTCCAAATCACTGACACCCAGTGGATTTTATTTGCCACTGAGCCTTAGCCCCAACAAGAGCTGCCAAACGTCCTGGGCCACCCACTCACTCAGTAGTTGTAGTAGTGACAGTCACAGCCAGCCAGAGCTCTGCTAGCACCCCTGTGGCAGCTCTTGTTTCAGGTAAGAGCACAGACTTTAGGGACAAGGCCTAGTGGAGTTCAAGATCTGCTTTGCCAACAACAAAACAGCTACCATTTGGAAGGTGGTGAATCTCCTCTGATTCCCCTTTCCAAGACTATAGAAGAGGCCATTGCTATTCCCTGGAAGGGATATTGTACAATAAACTGAGGTGGGACAAGTGCTGCAGAGGTAATGTCCCCCCATCACGTCACTTGAGGGTTTTCTTTTATGACCAAAGATTGCTCTGCCCCTACGCATTGCTGGCCAGGAGTTTAAGAATTAAAGACCTTTGTAATCCCAACAGAGCAGGCCTCAAGTGATATTTGATGTGCTTGGCATATGAACGTCTCTGCTCAGCTCCAGGTCTCTTGGGTTTGATCAGGCCAAGCACAAATTCCACACTGGGCCCAGCATTTCCCAGGTGGCATCTCACTTGGTGAAGTGCCTTGGGCTGGCCATCTTCCCCTCCCTCTCTTGGCCCATTGTCATACTCACATGCCCCTAGATTCACCTGCCAAATAAACTCCTTGAATCCTTATGACAGGGTTTGCTTTTGAGGAGACTTCAACTAAAATAATATAGTTGAGGTCTCTAACTATAGTTTTGATATGGAGCAGATAATGAAGGGAGGGGAAGAAGTTGAGAGTTATAATGTGAAATTCTTGAACAAGTAGCAGGCCACATCTCCTAACCCCCTACAATTCACCTTAAACTCTTCCTCCTCACAATACCAGAGTCAAGAAATCTTGTCTCCTAAGGGAATGTTTTTATGGCCTGGGTAGATGCTGTTGTGAGAATATGAAATTGGCCAAGTTGCTCAGCCAGTAAGAATTCATCAGTTGTTTATAATGTGCCCGACACTCTGCCAACTTCTGGAGAAGACATTAATAACCTAAGGCATGATCCTGCCCTCAAGCTGGAGAGACAGGACATATGGAATAAGAAGCAATAGCTTTCTAGTCCCTGCTGCTTTGAAAGAAGTGGTGCTTTTTAACACTCAGCTGCACGTGCTGATGCTGGAGGTGTCCTCCCACATTGCCTTGAAGAGGCCCCTGTGTCTCCTCTGGAGTGTTGAGGATAACTCATAGCTGTCTCTCCATAAAATCATCCCTGCCCAAAGATTCATCTGGGAACTACTTCCTCCAACACCAGCCCCCCTTCCAGACCACATAGCACTGAGACTGACTGGCCTAGGGGCATAGAAGGCCAGCCCCTTCCCTTAGAATGGGATGAGACTGCAGTGTGACTTGTGTCCCCAAGTGTTTCCTCAAGGTCAGCCAGAAGTCAGTCACTAGAAGAGGCCACATCCCCGCTGGTCTTCTCCCCACTGTCCTGTCCTGCTTCCTGACTCCTCTCCCACCAAGAGCTGCTACCCAGTGAGGGACATAGTCTCAGGATGGGCTTCAAGGACAGCTGGCCTCAGAAACCCCACTTCAGAATCCTCTCCAGAGTTCCATAAAAACACCTGCACCTGAACTTAGCCTTCAGACTCACTGCACCGGCATCTATGGATCTTCAGGGATGGGGACAACACAACGATATATTTTAAAGCCTAACAGGGGTTTCTAATGAACCAATGTTTCTGTCGCACTTTATTTTGAAAGTTCTAATCTTTACAGAAATAATGACTGTATAGGATGATGACAAACACCTACAAACTCTTCACCTAGATGGACCAGTTCTTAGTATTTAGCCCCATTCAATTCTCCTCTCTTCAAAATCAAAAATAATTTCCAAGTAAATTGTAGACTTTGTGATACTTTATTCTTAAATATGTCAGAATGTAATATCCAGGAATAAAGACATTCTTCAACATAACTCCAGTACCATAATCGCCCCAGAGGAAAGAAATGTGAATTCTTTCATAGTACAACAGCGTACAGTCCATATTTAAGAAGCAACCTCCTTTCTAGGTCAAGGGTTGGGATTTTCCTTAACTATAGATACATAGAAATTTAGAGACGGGAAAAATCTGTATGGGTTAAATGGAAAGGAGACCTCTTCCAGGAGGAAAGAGGATTTGAAAGGGTGACATTAGAGAGGGAGAGAATGAGGAAATGCTCGAATAGAAGCGGGGGGACACGTGTGCACACACACACAGGCACGGAAAACAACACAGCCACTCATGGATGTGGTACCAGAGCAGAGCTAGCCACTAGGGCGGAGTGGAGCACGGCAGACAGGTTGTCAATTTGATCAGTCAAGCAGTGACCACATACTAAGAAAATATAAATGTGATGTGACTTACATAGGAGTCTCATCAGGTTTCTGGAACACATTCAGGTGAATGCCGGGCAAAGCCATGTTAATGTTTGTGTCATAACTAGGCGGGAGATGTAATCACTTATTGAAATCCATTTATTCATATATTTATTCCAAAAACGTTTTCTGAATACAGCTGACATGCCGTGTACCACCCTAAACACAGGAAATAAGCATCGAAATAAAAACAGACAGGGTCTCTGGTTTTATGAATTTGGGTTCATTGTGTGTGTAGGTGCCTATCTGCTGAATTAGGGGTGATGCAGTTTGGACATTTGCGCCCTCCAAATGTCATGTTGAAATCTAGGCCCTAATGTTGGAAGTAGGAGGTTCCAGGTCTTGAGGCCAGAATGACAGCATGAATGGCTTGGTGCCCTCCAAATGTCATGCTGAAATCTAGGCTCTAATGTTGGAAGGAGGAGGCTCATGAATGGCTTGGTGAGCTCCCTGCAGTGATGTGAGTTCTCGCTTTATTGGGTCACTCGAGAGCTGGTTATTTAAAGGGACAGGCACCCCTTCTTCCATCTCTCACTCCCTCTGTCACATGTGACTCGCCAGTTCCCCTTCACCTTGCGCCATGACTGCAGGCTCCCTGGCCCTCATCAGACACAGATGCCAGTGCCATGGTTCTGCACAGCCTGCAGAACAACTCTGAGCCAAATGAACCTCTTTTCTTTATAAATTGCCCAGCCTCTGGTTTCCTCTATAACAAGTCAGATGGAGTAGGGTTGGGTGGGCAGTGGCAGGAATCATTGAATATTTAAATAAGTGAACAAGAAAAATGCAATTGCTGGTGACAGCATCAAGATGAGAAGGAAAGAAGCAGGTTGAGCAGTGATTGGGCTCACTGTAGAGGAAGAAGTCCCATTCACAGCACGGCCCTACTGGAGCCGGCTACAGAAGAATGGACTGCGAACATCCCTGCAACTTTGCAAGCTGATCCACATCACTCCGCTAACTGTAAACAGGCCCTGCTAGCATGTTTCCACAAAATAGTAAATGCTATAAGCCATGACTTCCCTTTTCCAGAGAGCAGCCTGTTAACCCTTCCCAGCACACCACTGTATTCAAAACAAGCCTAAATGACAGGAATCAGCAAGATGAAAACCCAGGAGTATTCCAAGCAGCTAGTGCCACACCCTACAATGCAGAATAAACTTGGTGTGTCTGAGGCACACAAAGGAGGCTGGAGTGTGGCGACACAGGGGAAGGGGCCCAGGAAGAGGATGAGGATGGAGGTTGGCAGTAGCTAGGTCACTGGAGCCTTCATTTTGAACGTGATGGGAAATCACTAAAAGATCTTAAGCACAAGAGCAACACGGTTAGAATTATATTTTTAAATGATGACTTTGGTAATTAGAGAACGGGTTGGGAAGAGGGAAGAAGAGGAGAGAATTCAGGTAACAGTGTAGTGCTCAGGAAACCATGGGTGTGTGGAATTATTTGGTGCAGCCTTGCAGCACAACAGCAAGATACTGGAAATAGCCTAAACGGCCATCGGTAGGAGAGAAAGTAAATTAACAATGGTATATTCATGTAATGGGACTGCTCCATCGTTGTTTAAAAAAATAAAAACATTCTTTTCCTTATGTAAAGCAGTGAGAACATAAATTAGACTTTTTTTTGTACCTGCATGTATATATATATGTAGCAAAACGTCTGAAAGGAATTATAAGAAAATAATAGAGCAAACCATATTCAACTGCCATTTGGGAAAGTGAAAAATAATCAAAAATTGGCAATTGCATGCGATTTGGCCTAAAAGCTGCTATTTTTAAATTTTATATATATATATATATATTATTTTTTTTAAACCAGAGAGAGAATAGGCATGGTGCAGTTATTGTGGGGTTCATTTTTTACTGTAGGTCCTTTAATGCTTTATGAAGCCAGGAGAAAAGTTCTTTTAGAAACCATTTTAAAATCAAATAGATATAGACAGGTGGGTAGACAGATGATAGATAGACAGACAGATAGAGGGTGATAAAAGGGTAAGAAAGAGATGAAAAGCCCTCACGGAAATCCAAGTAAAAGTTTATGGGAGCTGGGACTAGAGTAGCAGTAGAAATAAAGGGAAGAGTGAGTTGAAATATATTTTTGAGATAAAGTTGGTAAAAATGGCCGTTACGTTTTACACTTGGCAAGATGCAATTAAGAAAAAAGAAACAAAGAAACCATCTTTCATCCTCTCCGAAGCAAATCAGGCAGTTGCTCAAGTGCTAAGTCAATGGTGCCATCGTTTATGAAGATAAGGAAGACTGGGGGAGAGCAAGATTGGTGGGGAAATGAAACGCAGGGAACGTGAACTTCAGAACCTTGTTGGATGCCAAGTGCTTCCCTCGGTTAGAAACTCAGGTAAACAAAGCTGAAGCTCAGGAGAGCGTGTAGGGCTTTGAGCTACAAAGTTAAAACTCATCTTCACTGATATTTTTAGAAGAGATAGTGGTAAATTTCAGAGCTTTTTCTTTTTTCTTTCTCCTACAACATCACAGAGGTACATCAAACAGGATGTCAGGGAGAAATGAGTAAATTAAGGAGATGTGGATGAGGTTCACACGTTTAAACACCCTGATGCCCAGATCGGTTATATTAAAAAGGCCAGGTGAGCCCACAAACGTCATCTAGGAAGCTGGGAGGAAAGGTTTTCAAGGGTGACACAGTCACCCCGGGGCCAACGGGAGCTCTCCGTCTCCGCAGGGCCGTCAGGAACGTCGAGCACCGCACCTCCTCCCGCGGCTCCAGTGGGAGGCACGTAGGCGCCGAGTGAGTTCAGATAGGGGCAAAACTGAAAGGGATCTATCCCCCCCCCCAAAACCTGCGAATCCAACTGTAAAAAATAACTCAAAGAGAAACAGAACTCAGTTATTGAAGATGGCAATGCACTGACCTGGTCATCCATAGGACCGAGAATAAAAGAGTAAGTGACAAAAACAAGATAAATGGAAACATGATCAAAATGAAAAGCTTCTGTGAGATCTAATGATTGTAATTCTCCGCCTGGGATTCGGGCTCAGTACCCAGCAGGGTTTGAAGTGAGTTTGGCAGTGGGGAGAGGAGCAGATTCTCTGTGGGTTTGCAGAAGAAGCACGAAAACACAGGCTCTGAACACACGAGCTCACTCATCTTCAGAGGAGATGGTCCCCGGGCACTCCTGGCGAGTGTTGAGCTGTTGTGAGCCTTGCGTCCTCACTCAGTTCTAAAAATGGATAATTAAATTCTATTGCTCTAATGAAATTCGCCCTGTCGTTTACACTGTAGAGATGGTTCCTGGAGCCTTTGGGAGACTGGGGGGAGAACAACCCTAACAGGAGACCCTCCAGCAGCACGGGGTGAAGTGGGCATGAGTCGTTAACTGGGTATGTGAGCCCTGAGGGTGACCCCGGTGAGAAATTCAGAGACACGCAGGACCCAAACTGGACGAGACTAGATTAAAACAGCTCACATGCTTTAGGCCTTGCGCTGTCCCCAGAGAACAAAATTCACCGGATAATTGCCAAATTTGTGCTTAGTTCGGTGTTACGAACATCTGGTCTCAGTTCACCCCGGAGAGAAATACACATAAATTGGTGGGCTAACAGCTCTCTTGTCTACTCAGAAAGCTTCCAGAAAAAGCAAGATGTGACTCTGTATAAATGCATACATTGTTCTTATGCTTACTGCTGCTATTATTACATCTGTGACTGACAAGAGAAGAAGACAGTACGGAACTTTTTGCAAAATTGGAAATCTATACATATTTATTAATGTACATCTGTGGATTTTTGTTGAAGACCAAAAGCTTGGTGCACTGCAAGCTAGGAAACCTCTCACGGCAAAAGTCAGAAAATCTTAATGTTTATTCCCTCTTGGGGTGTGAAGAGATCAAGAAGCAGCTTGACAGTATCTCGGTGCTCTCAGATGGGTCTGTGTTGGATGGTGGGAAAGTCCGGTTCTATAGTCTGTCTCAGGTTCTTACTCTCTCTACAAGCGGAATATGCGGCTGACCCTCACAAGGAGTTCATAAGAAAATTTTGGGATACAAAGAGACACCGAAATATGTACGTTCGTATTATAAATCGAAGAGAGGAGAGGAGGGTAGGTGGGGGAGGATGGATTTGGGAGCGATGATGACAGTGAAATGCATTATTACCTAGTTATTCATGCACTCTCGGCTTTTCAGTTGATGAACTTTTCACACCAGGAGCGGGAAACACATCAACTTTCCCTTTCTATACGTCTGCCTCTATCTTCCCTTCTGTCTCTCCTAATTGTTATGCGCTCAATATGGACAAAGATGTCGTTCTCATTTCAACTTTCTCTACAAAGCTCAGGTGCCCTTATCTGACTCTGAAACACGTCTTCACCCCATCCGGCATAACCTGTCTTCAGTTTCTGCAACGATTCCTTAAGCGTGCATGAATGGGGAGGTTCCCTAGCTGCTTCTGAAGTGCCAGTGCAATATTGGAGCCTACCTGCTCCTCCTACCTTGTCACACTAGTAAAAGCTCCTCAGTTTCCCCTTCCAGGCTTGACTACCTCTTCCTTCTCTCTTCTCCCAGTCACCTAAAAGAAAACTGCAGTGTCTGAAGGTGTGAGTGATTTTGTGAAGACCTTGATAAAAGCCTAATTTTACCTACAAAGCAAAGACCTTCCTGCAGATGGTTCTAACTCACAGCATACTTAAGAAAAAAACTGAAGCAGAGAGGTTGGATGTGTCCAACTTCTGAATTTGTACTACCTAGATTTAACTTCTGGAAGGCTAAATAAACTTCGTAATTATTAACCAGGGTTTTCCCATTATGTAGCTAAGCTCTTCTATCCTGTGAAACAATTCCTTTACATTCTTCCTGAATCATCCTGGGAATGTTAGACCTTTAGAACACTAAGCCAACCTAAGGCCCTGGACATCAACCCTCTGGTTTAACAACCATTTATTTTCAGGCTGCCTGGACAGCACTCTTATGCGACAAATTTACAAAGGAAGAGACACGGCCTAGCACATGAAATATAAGATGATTCTATGTCTTAAGTACTTAAAGCCTATTACCAAAATAGGTGTGCAATGTTGCTGTTATAAATATCATCTTTAACACCTTTTGATTCTTTTTTTCTCTGAAGTGTCCAACCTATTATGGAACAAAGAAAGGCCGCCTTTTAAATCTCACTCACTTGGGCTTCCTCAGAGATGGATGTGCCCCCTCTGAGCTCAGCCTCGCATAAAAGCACGGCAGTGCACTGCTATAAATCTGTTTTACATCAGCTTTTATGTGAACCAGGCCTGAGCTGGGCTTCATTATCTTTTTTTTTTAACCAAAAAAAAAAAAAAAAAAAAAGATGTATTCTCCAGTTAACTCAGATGATCTGCTTTGTAAATAATACCAATTACTTGCTTTCCTTTAAAGAAATCTCCTAGGAATTCTGGGCCCCTCGGTCTCTTGTCTGGTCTGATGGTAGGAGCCATTGGCCTGTGGAGGTGTCCTTCTGGGGACATGTCCCAGGCCCTGTAATCCATCCTGTTACATTCTCTGGATCACATTGGTTTGCTCTGACGGGGCCCTTGCAGCCCTGATTCTGTGGCATAGGTTCCTAAAACGGCGTAGGGGCGAAAAGAGAGCAGGTCTGTGTCTTGAGTCTGTCATACTACAAAAGTTTGAATTTTATTTTAAAGTTGCTGTTAGAAGTTATGAACTTCGGAAATGATCACATTTGTGTTTCTTGAGCTGCGTCTATTCGAATGCAGCCTTTTAACCACTGGTTAATAGGACTGAAATTACATTTTACTCAATAGTAATTTAATTAAAATTAAGGATGGAATTGTAGAAAAACCACTGGGACAAAAGTTAGAAGAGGTGGGTTCATTGACTGTGGGATTTGGGCACATCAGTTAGTTTCCCTGACCTGCAGCCTCTCACTCTTAAAATAAGAAGCTCTTACCAGACAACCTGAGAGTTTCTGGCTGATTCTAAAATTATCTGGGAGTGTGGTTTTATGGTCATCGGGTGCCTATCATGGAAGAGGGGACCCTACAATCCTTGACTGGCTTTCCTTTGGCTTAGACTAATAGTGCTTGAATTCCTGACAATTGAGCTCAGAAAATATTTTCTTTTGCAGGCTATTATTCTATCTAGAACAGAAATTCAGAAAATTTTGGGTTAAATTAGAAGTGAACTTTTACCTAGCAATGATGTAACTTCTTAAAGTGGTCTGCTAAGATTAAAATGGTGGACAAGCCACATCCACATTTACCTCCAATTCTGTCTAAATGACAATTGACGTAGATGTATAAAAAAATAAACTAACATGTAATAGCTGTGCAAAGAGGAGCTTAGAGATTGGGGGTGTCCCTGAGAAGACATGTACTCATCCATTTCCTGGATGAGTAAAGTAGGGCTGACCAAAGAGGCAATTATAAAGGCCCTCACCTAAGGGGCCAGCACAAGAAGTGGGTCCAGGCTGCCCCAGGGAACCCTAGGAGACTCAGGGCTGGGAACAGGCAGAACAGAGAGAGGAGGAAAAATCAAATTGAAAAGAAAAGAAAAAAAGGAAGTATGCTAAGGAAATTGAACAAAATGTGGAAAAGGTAAGGTTTTTAGTGAAGCATGTTGGCTCTGCCCCATACCATTCTGAGCTCAATGTAAAAATTCTTAATTATTTCTTCTCCAGCGTGAGTAACTAAACAAGGGTAGTTTATTAAGGGAGGAAAATCAGAAGCAGAAAATGGAAAGGCAGGGGAAAAGAAAAAGAATCCTGTAAGGAAAAAGATGTGATGTAAAAGACAGAAGAGAATTTCATCATCATCATCACCACCATGTCAGAGAAATTTATGAAAATATTTTCTGCATTATGTGAATGCGGATAATGGGAGCACAAGAATGAGCTGATGAATGTTCAAAAAGACAAATGATAATTTTTAACTGCTGTGAGTAGAAAAGAAAATTAAGAAAAACTAAGAATATAAAGCACAGAGTCAAAGAGAAAGACATTATAAGGAAAACTAAGAGTTACAGAAGGCAATTCCCACGTTCTAACGTCCAACTAATGTAAGCTGGACAAAGAATGAGAAAATAAATGGAAGAAAAAATGATCAATGAGATGAGGATTTCTAGAGCCAAAGGACATGAATTTTTAGACTAAATGAACTCTTTTAGTGAGTCCAGCACACACACACATCTATATATAACATACAAAGAAAAAAGCTTTCAGAAGAACATAAAACATAGTACCCTACAAAGAATGAGAATCAAGCATGCATCCTACCTGATTCCCAATTAGCACCCTGGACGCAGGAAAACAACAAAGGGATGCTTTCGACATTTGGAAGGAATTCTATAAAATTCTAATATAGAAAATTAAAATTCTAATAAAATAATTCTAATAAAATTCTAATATAGAATTTTATACTCACCTAAACAAATCAGCCAAACCTAAGAGTAGAATAAACTCACTTTTGTAATATAAGGCTAAAAAAAAAAATCACTTCCCAAGCGTCATTTCTTGAGAAATTATTCAAGAGTGGACTTTTTCATAGGGATATTCCCAGATTAGGAAAATGAATGGCCCAAGAAACAAAGGTTTCTACCCAGGAGAGCAGCAAAGAACATTCACCCCATATGTAAAGCATAAAATGTGACCTGCAGAGACAGAAAGAGGAGGATGGAGCTCCAGGATAGTGGATAAGAAAAAATGAGCACTCATGAGGATAGATGATGTAACTGAGTTTGAAAAATAATTGAGGGTATGATAAAGGCAATGGTACAACGAATGAAAGATATTAGTTTCTCATGAAAAAATGCATAAAAATCTCACGTTCTAAATAGGAAATGATGTGAAATGAGGCATGCTTTTAAGCAAATGACGGGGTGTGAATAAAAGAATCGATTTGACTTTGAATCTAGGAATGGTGTCCTAGAGGGGATTCCCATAGAGAAGGAAATGTAATCCCAGCTCTTTCCTCCACCAGAGATTGAGTCATATTTTTCTTGGTCACAATAATGTAAATGCTGTTTATTAGTTTTCGACTTTTAACAAAAAAGCCTGTGGACCAAGAACAGAAGGCTTGTTTGAGGCAGTGGACCAGAATGCAAATGCTTTGTCAACCTTGACCATATGGGAGAAAAAGGATGTTGGACAGAAGGGGGCGAAATGGAAGAGAAGAGAGGCCATTAATACACCCTCCTTAGCCAGAGCACATTCAAAAGATACTGTCAACAACTGATGACATAAAGAGGAGAATGGAAGTGAATTTAAGTATATAGATATATGAGTGTGTGTGTACATATATACTTAAATATAGGTATGTATATGTGTACACACACACATTTTAAGGAAACCAAATGGGATGATTAAAAATCAATAATAAAACATTCAAATATTGAAAGGATATGTGTATAAAAACACATATCTAGTGTATGTGAAGGCGGAGCATTGATAACCTGAATGCTCATCATTCATATAAGAAATATACTAAGATAGACTAAAATTGAGACTTTTACTCACCTAGGTTCCGTGGTGAGACCCTAGATTAAGGGGTGGTTTCAACTTGGCTGCATGTCACAATCACTTGGGGGTTTTAAAATACGCGGGTGTGTGTGTCCCAGCTCAGAGGTACAGAGGGACTCCTGTGGGGTGAAGCCGGCATGCTGGGGTTTTAAAAGGCCCTGAAGTGAATGGAATGTGCAGCCAGGAGAGAACGGCTGCTCTGAGAGGATGTGAAGGACTGCCAACAGCACCACTGGCTGCTCTACCCGGCTGCCTCTATCACCAATGCGGGGTTGAGGTGTCACCCTCTTCATCCCTTTCTTATTTTGCAAAAGAGGACACAGGGGCCCAGAGAGATGATGGGGCCCAGATGGGATGATGTACAGCCTCAAAAATAAAGGGGATACTGTCATGTGCATGGCTGAACCTGGAGGACGTTGTGCTGAGTGGAATAAATCAGGCACAGAAAGGCAGATACTGCATGATCTCACTCTGGTGTAGAATCTGAAACTGTCAAAGTCACAGAAGCAGAGAGCTGTGATTGCCAGTGGGTGGGAGCGCACAGGAGAAGAGGAGAAAGTTTCAGATGGGAGAAGTGCGAACAGTGACCTGTTGCACAGCATGGTAACCACAGTTCATGATAATGTTTGTTTCAAAATTGCTGAAGAAGTAGATTTTAAATGTTCTTGCTAAAAAGAAAAAAAAAATAAGTAGGTGAGGTGGCAAATACGTTAATTAGCTTGACTTAATCATTCCACGAAGTACACATGTATCAGCATGTCACGTGGTACCCCATACACATATACAAGTAGTATTTATCAGTTAAAAATAAAATCATAATGAAAACAAACACAGCCAACCAGCAGCAGGGGCAGGACTTGAACTCACAGACGACATCAGGGCTCTCTGTTCAGCATCCCTCACCATGGAGCCCACTGCCTCCCTTCTGGTTCCATTTTTTGTCCTTCCCCTGCAAGGTGCCCTGTTTGTCACCTTTCATCTCCCTGCCCCTTTTCCTGATGCCCTCAGTGCAAGGGCCCTGGAAAGAAAGGTCTGGTTCAACTGGTGTGTGTTTCCTGGCTGTTACAATGGACATGCTTAATCGGCTTCAGGCCACTTTCTCATCCAAAATTAACTAACTTGTCTTGCATTTTACTTCTGCTTGGTCTTCAGTTTCCTTGCTCTGTGGGTCGCAGAGGCTCCATGGAGAAGCTGTTCTTTCTTCTGGCTGCAGAGACAAGGTCTGCGCACAGAAGCAGGAAGCTGAGTGAGGGACTGCCCGGCATTATACATCATAATATGGAGGAGCTGAGTTTACTTTTTTTCTGGCACTTTCTTTGTTTCTTCTTTGCACTTATATCAACATGAAGGACACATATATCTCCATCCTCGTCCCCACAGTCACGGAGAAATATGATGACGCCAAAAACAAAGGTAAGAGATTTACAGACCCCAGGAGATCCCAATTAATAGAAACCACTAGGACTATCGCCGCCTTCTGCCTCTGAGGCCCCTAAACATGCAGCTGTATCCTTCCATAAAGCAGAGTGCATTGACACCAGAAATAAAATATCCGTGCCGGTGCTCAGAAAATGCTTTATCTGCATTCCCGAGCCATACTCTGTGTTTAAACTTTAGCTTTTTAGTATAATTTTAGCCTTACATCTTAACATTTTTACTGCCTTTTTCTGCAAATAATCAATATTGATTTTACTGTATCTGTTATTATCCTGACATTAAGATTTATCTTCTTACTTTACTTCACATGAGACTGTAGTTTACAGAATGAACATTTATTCTATTCTTTCAGGAAAGCTCACGGGATAATTATCTTGCCCCACTGGCAAATCATTCAGCTTATATTATATTGAAAACTAATCATTGGTTTTGCCCCTCATCAGGTTTGAACAGCTTTATTATGATGGTGCTCACTGATACACTGGGAGGCATCGCTGCAGGCTGGGGACTGTCAGGGACTCCAACTTCAATCCATTCGAGGAAGGTTTCCACCCCTAGTTTGCTCAGAACTCTGTGGGCTGTGAATAGCACACTGATATTCCACTTCTCAGCTCCAGTTCCTGCAACTGCCTTTGGCCTGTGTTTTGATAGATGCAAGGAACCTGCCTCAGACCCCGGTGTAAGGCATGGAGAGTAAGAAATGAGCAAGGGATCTGCCAGAAGAAATGACGGCCCGAGAAAATGCACCGCTTACATTCATGTATTCACTCTGACTTAGGCACCGGAGACTCTCACAAGGAGTCTACGTTAGACAGAGCTCCAGTACGGAGTGGAGAGAACATAAAATCAGAAGCCACACCATCTACTCTTCCCTAGCTCTGTGACCCTAAATAAATCACCTAACCTTTCCAAGCCTCAGAGTCCTGCCTGAGTAGGAATAACAACATAACAATATGTATTTGTGACATGGCACAGTGAGGTAAGTAGGGCACTGGCCACATACACTGAGGCTGGCTCGTTCCAGCCTGGCTCGGGCCTTGCTAAACAGTAATAACAACTGCAACCCAAACATATAGCCGGGCATTGTAGTCCCAGCTACTCAGGAGGCTGAGGCAAGAGAATGTCTTGAGCCCAAGAGTTTGAGATTGCTGTGAGCTGTGATACCATGGCACTCTATCCAAGGGGACATTAAAAAAAAGAATATGTTTGGTTTTGTGTACAAAATAAATGATATCACGTATAGTGGTTGATGAGTGTAAAGTTATATGTAAGTATGTGCTTGAATGATGTCACAATGCAGGAATTTAAGCAACATATCCAGAGGGACCCATTTGTGGGAGACCCACCATGAATTCACTCACTAATTTATTCATCAATAAATATTTATCTAGCACCTGCTCCTTGTCAGGCCCTGGGCGAGGTGCTAGGATTCTGAGAGTGCATAAATCACATGATCCTTTCTTTCTCTCATGGGTCTTACAGTCTAACAGCCCCACACACAATGGCAGCTGTGATGAGGTCTAGGAGGGGAACAGGGAGCCACGAACGCCCTTAACAGGATAGATGGCTGGGTGGCAGCACCGTGCTGGTCGATAGGTGGAGCAAAGCAATGTAGGCGCAGGGAACTGCGTATGCAACAGCCTCATGGCGGGAAGGAGCCAGACAGCACAAGAAAGGGAAGAAAAGTCCATGTTTTTGCATCATGGACAGAATGGAGGAGGGGGGTGGCACCTGTGACTCAAGGGCACCGGCCCCATATGCTGGAGGTGGTGGGTTCAAACCCAGCCCCAGCCAAAAAATAAATAAATAAATAATAATAGGATGGAGGAGGGTCAACAGGTCAGAAAGACGATGACAGTACTTGTGCTGAGGAGCTCAGAGACCAGGGTAAAGGAGTATCGTCTGCTCTCGGGTTAAGGGCCATTTGTGTTTCTGTCCTCACAATTTCTTTATATTAAAGGAAAATCTAGTCATTGCAAAGCAGGAGATAAAGAGAGAAATGATCCACCATGTGGCAGGGCAGTGGCTGGTGATGCTGAGAGCAGCACACAGGGGTGGGCTGAGGGGAGAAGCGGGCACTGAGGCTGGGAAGGCAGAGAGCACACCCGTGTCTCTTACAAAAGCCCAGGGCATGTCACGGGCACTCGCAGGGTACACGCGTGGATGCCAGGCACTGTGATGGGCCAGAGTCACAAATGGGCAAGTTATGCTCATCACAAAGAGAAAGCCAAACAGATCAAAGCACAGATAGGTGTGATGCCGTGAAAATCACGATGGGCGGGTGCAAGGTTTCTTCTGTACATGTCTAGAGTTCCCCAGAATTCAACCGCTCCGTGATGCTACTACCCTCATCTCCAAAGACACCTTCATGATGGCAGGGAGGCTGATACTGATCTGGCACATCTGAACACTGCCCCGACCTCCTGTCCCTTTCCATAGCTGGCCCTGCGTCCCGAGCTCCCCGGCAGCAGGATGGCCTCAGTTCTAGAGCCGTGTTTGGTGGAGACTTTGGGGAAGTTATCACGGCTCACAGACACCCTGCTCCAGCTGACCTGCCAGGAGACGGAGCATCTGACCCTGACATTCAATTAGCAGGACAGACGGCATATAACGTATGCTTGACACTGATATGATTTAACGTTAATAACTGGTTTTCAAATATTTATTACAATGGCTGTTTTAATAAATATTTCATGAACACTATTTTTTTTCAAAAACCCTCTGTTGTCAGCTTTGCTGCCTTAATTTGCCTTAATGAGGATTTTAAAAAATGCAGTGATAAATTGCTTCCCTGCCAGTGTACAGGAGGCAGAGAGAGCTCTTATGGAATATCCGTCATCTGGCATAGCAAGCCCAGGAAAGGATGAAAAAGTAGCATAAAAGGAGCCCAAAAGAGGGACAGACAGCTGCTCTGCCCTCGTTAGACCCCTGATATAAGGAAGCATGTCTGTGAGGGGAAGGGCACAAAGCCTTGGTCAGGAGACTGAGGACTAGAAAGGATTTTCTAGGAGACCCTGGAAAATAGCAAAGCAAAGGGAAAACCCCGGACCAGCCCAAGTTGGAGGGAGACCAGCAGAGTCACTCTGGGGCCATACAGCTGGACAAATATGCTTCAGGAGCTGAGAAAAGCAGGGAGGGATGAGAGTCTGGGTAGGGCCCTTCCTTCCCTCTCTCCCACATGGAACCCAAGGGTCTCTGCCTGTACCCAAGTGCAGGCCCATAGGGTGGGTCTTGCCTCACATCCTGAACCACTCATCGGAACATTTCTGAAGTCGGGACACCTCTCCTGATGCACTCATGCCCACGTTCCACCTGGGAGTGGTCTTGTTTTCCCTGGGAAGGTGCGTGCAAGACCGTGCAGCATCCTATCACCCAGTGTGTCTAAGGACTAGCAAACAGAGCGTCAGCAGTCACAGCAGCACCCAGCAAGGCGTGAACCAGCTGTCCTTCCCAGCCAGGACCCAGAGCCCAGGTCCAGCTGCTCCCGGCACCTTCAGGCTTCCATGCCCTCCTGGGAGACCGGTACCCAAGGATGGCCTGGGTACCTACATCACCTCCATGGCAATGTCTCCCCTTACTTGGCTTCCTGCCCTACCCTGATCAGGCAACTGAGATCTCAGCTGATTCATTTCATCTCTGCTTGGCTGACTGTCCCTCCTGGCAGGAGCTGAGCCCAGCCCTCCAGCCCCCACCTGCATCACTTAGGTTCGTGTTCCTTCTCACACTGGGAGACTTGTCCCTGACGATCTCCCCTGAATGGCAGGCAACCCACTTTAAACCCTTCCATCCCCCACCACCTGCCTCTAGTGAAGGCCCCTCTGGAACTCTGCCTGTCCCTCTCCCTCACAGCTGTGCCCGTGGAGGCCACCTCCACGGCCATTCCACTCCTCTATCCCTTGTCTCACTTAGGGGTTTCCATCTTCTGCCCTCTGGTCCCAACATCTTACCAGAGGCCCCTTTTGCCTTAAGTGACCTCAAACCTTGTGTGTTTATCATGTTCCTGGTAATATAATGTTCATATTGCTGCGGCCTCTCCCAGAGGCCACTGTGCAGCAGAGCTCCAGGAAAAGCCATCCACACTGTACTGACCCAAATGGAAACCTCCAAAGTTGTGCAGTGCTCAACCTATGAGGCTGAGCCTGGCAGGCCTCAAACTACTTTCGTAATTTGCCGCATTGCAAAGCCATGGCTCCCGGAGACCCACTCAGGTATTTTGCCTGATCCCAGACAGAGGAGACAGTTGAGCGGGACGGGCATTTTTGGACATTCACTCTTACTGTGCCACACTCTGCAGACGTGAAGCAAAACAAGACACAGAGATGAGCACAGAATCACCCATAATGTCTGCTGCATTCCAGGGCATCTGCATGCCCAGGGGCTACGAGTTAAGGGCACCTATGGAGGGAGGAAGGCAAAAGGGGCCCACCTGGACTTACCCTGAGTTTGACTGGTTAGCCATGTGGCAGAGGTGGGGGCTGAGTGGGGCTGGCACTTCAGAAAGAGGGCTCTGAGCACAGCTGCCTGCCTGCCCCTGCACAGTGATTATCTGTATAGTTTAGTGTCTATGAAACATAAAACATAAGTCAGGAGATGCCAGGTGGAAGCTGGAGAGCCAGGCAGCCATATCACAGAGGGCCTCAGACGTCTTGTTAGAAACCACTTTTTTTTTTTTTTGAGACAGTCTTGTTTTTGTCACCCTCAATAGAGTGCTGTGGTGTCACAGCTCACAGCAACCTCAAACTCTTAGACTCAAGCGATTCTCTTGTCTCGGCCTCCCAAGTAGCTGGGACTACAGGCGCCTGCCACAGCACCTGGCTATTTTTAGAAATGGGGTCTCGCTCTGGCTCAGGCTGGTCTCAAATGGATGAGCTCAGGGAATCCACTCGCCCTGGCCTCCCAGAGTGCTGGGATTACATGTGTGAGCCACCACACCTGGCTGGTTAGAAACTCTGTCTTATCTAGCAAGTCCTGGGAACCCCTTAAAGAATTTTAAAAGAGAAAAAAGTGATTAGATTTATATGTTACATTTTCAGTCAACTCTGGTCTCTCTGGAGAGGAGAGATTTGAGCAGACCAAAATAAGCAAACAGTCCAATCAATAGTTAATAGCACAGTAGTTTAACATACAGAAAACGATAACTGATAAAGACCCTAACTAATAATATAGCTAATAATTATTGAGTGTTTGTTGCCAGCCAGATGCCATTCAAAGCCCACCGACCTATCACATATTTAATTTTCACAGTAACTCTATTAGGAAGGCACCATGAAGGTTCTTATTTTATGGAAGAGAAAGTGAGGAGCAGGGAGAACAGGAGCTTGCCCTGGGCCATGCAGCCAGGGCAGCTGGTGACTGAGGGACCAGAGGACAAGGAAAGAGTCCAGGAAGATTTAGGAAGCTACCAAGACAGAACTGCTGAATGCTGGACAGGTCTGAGAGGCCGGGAGGGAGGAAGTGCTGTCCCCCAGAAACCAGCATCAGCTACTAGGCTGTTTGCAAAGAAGGTGAAGAATTTAGGTAAAATGTTTTAAGCCAAAGCTCCAAGGAGTAGCCTAGGTGAAGGTAAGGGTTTGCTGGCTGTCCACACATAAAGAAAGCTGAAAATACCCTTATCCTATTTTGGGCCTAAGAAAGTGTAGTCAGGAAAATTATTCTCATTCCTAGCTTTAAGAGTTGATAAAAGTGACTAAAAATATTAAGGCTCTGACCTAGCCTATTATAAATAACAGCACTTTCCAGGCCCTAGGGGAAAGGGCTGCTCCCGCCCGTTACTGAGCCAGGCAGGGGCCGACCCCACTTACTGACTGCTCTTGAAGCATTTTGCTGACCCTTTCTTCTTTGACGGCACCTGGGAGAGTCACCAGCAAGCACAGGGCACCATCAGGTGAACCCGTGGCACAGGGCCTGGGCTGGTGCTGAACAAGAGCCTCCCGTTTTTTTTCAGGAACTATTTAGTAAATGAGCTTCAGGGTGGGGGGCTCATGCCTATAAGGCCAGCACTCTGGGAGGCTGAGGCAGGAGGATCGCTTGGGCTCAGGAGTTTGAGACAGTCTGAGCAAGAACAAGACCCCATCTCTACTAAAAATGGAAAAAATACCCAGGCATTATCATGGATGACTATAGTCCCAGCTGGTGGGGAGGCTGAGGCGGGAGGATAGCTTGGACCCAGGAGTTTGAAGTTGCTGTTAGCTAGGCTGAAGCAGGACACTAATCGGGGGCAATAGAGTGAGAGTCTGTCTCAAAAAGAAAAAAAAAAGAAAAAGAAAGGAAAGAAAAAAGAAAAGAATGAACTTTTAAAAATCTGGTAGAATGATCTATCAGGAAGGCTGAGTAAGGTCTCCCTACTGGTGGAGAAGCCAGTTCTGGTTCCTACTCTGGTTGTGCCATCACAGAGCCAGACAAAGAATGTTTGGGAAGCCAGGGCTGTGGACAAGGGCCTTGATTAAAGGTCTGTGCAGAGCCCTGCTGGCCAATGGCCTCTAGTGACAAATGCCATCACCTCTGGGATTTGTGGCAAGGTGTGATCCTAGCTTTTGATTCTAACCAATCCAGGGCTGGGAGAGGCAGCAGGTGGGGGAGGCTGACTGAGGTTTGGAAAGAGACCCAGCAGAGCCCTCTGCAGTTAAGCTACAACCTTAGGAGGAGAGCTGGGGACTGAGAGGAATGCAGGCCAAGGAGGGGACTTGAGTGACAACCAGTGTTCCAAAAATCGGCAGAGGAAGGGAAGCTGAAAAGAAAGGAGCGGTTACACGGAAAGATGGACAAAATCAGAGGGACCTTGGGGAAGAAGGTGTGGAAGGCCACGGGCCTGGCCTGCGTGGGTTGGGTGGGTCGGGGGTTGCTGGCAATGTTATCAGAACAGTGGAAACCAGATTGCAGAACAATGAGAAGGACGTGGGTAGTCAGGGTCAGAGAGAAATACAGCAGCCAGAGAAACTGTGTTTAGGGAGGACGATGTCAGGTAATGAGGATATATTAATATTAGCTTCCCAGGAAAACCCATGACCAATTTCCATAAACTATACTAGTGAATCTTTCTAAGAGTAGAATATAAACCCCTTAACACAATAACGAAGAAAATGACATAAAGGCTATGCCAACTAGTTTGATGAAAACATTTCAAATTGTATATGAAAACACCACACTGTATCCCATGACTGCATTAATGTACACAGCTATCATTTAATTTAAAAAAATCTCCATAAACTGGGTGGGGTTAAACATCAGAAACTCGTTCCTTCACTGTTCTGGAGCCATGCTTTTGACACCAGATTTCTCTTCTCCTGGCTGAGTTCTTGGTCTTAGGGGATGGAAGGATGAATTCGCAGACTGCAAGCAAGCAGAAGCAGTGGAGGGATGGCTTATTGGAGGACGGAAAAGCTTCCAGTAGAGCAGAAGGGACGCCCAACTGGCTGCCGCTGTAGCAAGGATGCTTCAGGGGTGTTTATGCCTGTCTGCCCGCCCAAACCTCGCTGGCAAACGCTGATTGGGTCCTTCGAATCTAGCTGGTTTACCTTGATTGGTTTCTTTAAATCTTAACTCACTGGCCTCTGTTGATTGGTCCTCTATTTGTGCTGGGGCAGGGGTTTCCTTCAATCCCCCAGGGGCAGGGGTGCCACCCCCTGGCATGCCCTGCCCAGCAACAGCCAGTGACCACTGGCCACATAGGTCACCTTAGACAAATCCCTCCCCCTTCGCCTGCCCTTCCGTGGTAGGTCCCTGCTTTAAAGCCTCCTGGCTTCTATCACTTCTTGTGTAGGTTCCAGGAGAAAATCTACCCCTTGCCTTTTCCAGCTTCTGGTGGCTATGACCATGCTCCTCGCTGCGTCCCTCCAAGAGGGTCTCTGCCCATCTCTGTGTGTCAGTCTCACCACTCCCTCTGCTTCTCTCCATGAGGTCACTTATGATTGGACTTAGAACCTTGATGATCTAGAATAACGCTCCTTTCAAAAAAAGTTTAATTTGATCCTATCTTTTGCCATATAAGGTGGTATTCACTTTTTTGCCATATAAAGCGATATTCACAGGTTGGGGATTAAGAAGCGAGGGTATCTTTGGAAGGCCACTTTTTCTAGCCTGCCACAGGGGGAGCAGTATATTTCTAGGCAGAGGAGGAGAAATCAAAGGCATGAAACTGTTAAAGAAATGGGAAGAGATGAACGTTTGCAGCAAAATTATGAAGATTTAGAAACATCAGGAGGGGGACCCGACCAAACACAAGCAGGAGGACTCCTTGAGGAGCCATGCCCAGTTTGGAGTACAAGAGTCTCTATGGCTGCTGGGCTGTCTGTGACCCGAGGCTGGAGCAGGGGTTGTACATCGTTAACTCTGGACTAGGGCTTTGCTAGTCTCTCTGGACTAGAACTTTGCCCAGTTCTGTTTGTGTCCACTGCCCAGGAAGTGGGGCACTGTGGGGTTGCTGGGGCAGCTCACTCTCAGTAGCATGGACCAGTTTACCAGCCTTGACAGTTGTCACCTGGCTGTTCCAGAGAACACAGACTAAGGCAAGGAAAGTGGGACATGCAAATTTTGATGTTGAGGGATGGGGGGTGGACGTGGGGGGGGGGTGCTCCCAAGGATAAAGCAGCAGTCCTGGGTGGGGTGGCAGAGCCTCAGGGCGAGAGGAACTCACCCACAGGCAGAGGAGCAGTGTCCCCTCAGGAGTGCCAGGGAGGGGAGGCTGGTGTTCAGGGGCGAGAGCCTTGCTCTACCTGTTAGCTTGCAGTCTGCAAACAGCTGCTTTCATGGAGCAGGGCCAAGGTTTCTCAGTCACCATGGACTCCACTTACAAGTTACCAGCTGTGTGTTCTTAGGCAACTCACTTCACCTCTCTGGGCCTCGATATTTTTTATCAACAAAATAGGACTAAAACAGAACCTACCCACTGCACATGGTTGCTCTGAGTATTAATGGGCTAATGCAGTGTTTTTTGACCTTTTTTATCTCACGGCACACTTGAACCTATAGCTGAGCTTCTGTGACACTTAAATTATATTGATCAAAAAAAGTAAAAAAAAAAAAAAAGACAAGAAAAAAGATGACTATACTTACTGTCCTTCAGATTTCTTTTGAAAATAATTAAGGATCAATAAAAATTTTCGTGGCACACCTAAAATCCTCTCTACTCCTCTCAATTCTACCAAAGGCTGAGGTACCTGAGCACCCCTGGGGGGCCCACAGCCACCCTGCTTTGCTTGCTCTGTTTATTTTTCTTACAAAGGACGGCAGCCTTTTTTCTCCTGCTCCTCTGCAACCCAGGTGTCCAAACAGCAATTTGTTCTGGATGCTGGACAATCTGCATAGTCCTGCTTAACATAAAAAAAATATTTCCCCAGTGCTCATTGACCTCCAGGAAAGTGGATGTTTTCAAGCCTGGCAGCCAATCACCAACACTTAGCTGGAAATATGCAGGCCTTTAATCATCCTTGTCCAAACCTGGGAAGAGCAAGGCAGCCAGAGAGAGGAACTCTTGCAGGGAAAGCCCAGGGCAGTCATGCAATCTCTCACCTGCTGAGCCCTGAAACGGAAGCCCCCAAGGAGACATTGTTCATCTGTCTGTCTAAGAGATGTGCCGCCAAGAGGTTGAAAAGAGTTTACCTGAGGATCAAGTTGGATTCTAGCTGAAGTAGGAGCAGTGGGATGTAAAAAGTAGTCCGAAGAGGAAGTGTAATGGCTCGGACCCCTCCTTCCTGCTGACAGAGAGGCAGTTGGCCCACTGTAGCAATGTGGAGAGGAGAGAGCTACTGACGTGTGTTTACTCTTTTATTACTCCAAGTGAGGGCCAAGAACCAGCAGCACCTGGGGACTTTGAAATGCAGACCCTTGGCCCCACCCCAGACCAAATGCATCAGAATCTGCACATTATTTTCAAATTTTTTTAGATTTCAGACTGTTAGGGGGTACATACACTTTGTTTACATACCTTGTTTTTCACAGATTGAGTCAAAGTTATAAGTGTCTTTTTCACCCAAATAGTGTTCACTGTACCAAACAGGTGTGAATTTACCAATCTCCATATCCCCTGCCCCCAGCCTGATTTTCACTGAGATTCACATCTATATGTCATTTGCGGGTCGATTGTCTCCACTGTGGTATCCAGTCCACGTGTTTGTGTGGCGTTTTTTTTCTCCATTCTTGTGATGTTTCATATAGAAGAATGGTCTCCAGTTTTACCCAGATTGTCACAAAAGGTACCAGACTGCCCTTTTTTATGGGTGAGTAGGACTCCATTGTAGGTACCAGATTGCCATTTCTTATGGGTGAGTAGTACTCTATGGTAGATACCGGACTGCTATTTTTTATGGGTGAGTTGTACTCCATGGTAGGTAGCAGACTGCCATTTCTCCTGGGTGAGCAGGACTCCATGGTAGGTACCAGACTGCTGTTTTTTATGGGTGAGTTGTACTCCATGGTAGGTACCAGACTGCCATTTCTTCTGGGTGAGTTGTACTCTATGGTAGGTACCAGACTGCCATTTCTTCTGGGTGAGCAGGACTCCATGGTAGATACCGGACTGCTGTTTTTTATGGGTGAGTCATACTCCATGGTAGGTACCAGACTGCCATTTCTTCTGGGTGAGTAGGACTCCATGGTAGGTACCAGACTGCCATTTCTTCTGGGTGAGTAGGACTCC
>NW_003852492.1:4455666-4455908 GCF_000181295.1 Otolemur garnettii | reverse complement strand
ACTCCATGGTAGGTACCAGACTGCCATTTCTTCTGGGTGAGTAGGACTCCATGGTAGGTACCAGACTGCCATTTCTTCTGGGTGAGTAGGACTCCATGGTAAGTACCAGACTGCCATTTCTTCTGGGTGAGTAGAACTCCATGGTAAGTACCAGACTGCCATTTCTTCTGGGTGAGTAGGACTCCATGGTAGGTACCAGACTGCCATTTCTTCTGGGTGAGTAGGACTCCATGGTAGGTACC
>NW_003852492.1:4436886-4455646 GCF_000181295.1 Otolemur garnettii | reverse complement strand
GTACCAGACTGCCATTTCTTCTGGGTGAGTAGGACTCCATGGTAGGTACCAGACTGCCATTTCTTCTGGGTGAGTAGGACTCCATGGTAGGTACCGGACTGCCATTTCTTCTGGGTGAGTAGGACTCCATGGTGTGCACACACCACATTTTATTAATCCACTCATGCATTGATGAACTTGGATTCACGGCTCTGCTATTGTGAATTGTGCTTCTGTGAACATTCAAGTGTAGGTGTCCTTTTTATAAAACGACTATTTTTCCTTTGGATCCATAACTAGCAGTGGGATTGCTGCGTCAAATGGTAGATCTACATTAAGTTCTTTGTGGTATCTCCGTGTCGTTCTCCATAGAGATTGTCAGACTCTGCGTTGTAACAAATTCCTGAGTACCTTGCGTCCAGCACAGTCTCAGGAGCACTGACTTCGAGGGCATTCATGAAGTCTCCATCCGCTGTCCACCCCAGAACACCTTCTTTGATTAAGCTCCGCTACAGATGCCTGGAATTTATGCATTCATCACACTTTGCCTAAGACTGAAAATTTTTTAAGAGGTCACACTATAAAGTCATGATTATAACAGGGTCGACGTCCGCAGAACTCAAACTTCTACAGGCCTTCAAGAAATGATAATGTTCGGTTTCCCTAAAACCATTAGTTTCACAATGCCTGCCTATGTCCTATGCCAACAGCAATCTCCGGGCATAGCTGAGGCCTTCACAAACATGACAATGGAGTCTGGTATTTCTATATGCAACTAGTTAAACATATCTTAGACTCTCAGACAGTTTCTATGGCATGCACATGTGTGTCCCGTGACCTCAGCATCTAGCTCAGAGCTGGCTCTTGGTGTTTTCAGGGAGGGTAAAAAGCATGACCTGTGTTGATTACCTGTTACGTGCCCAGTACCAGGCCAAGCGCTCCCGCTCACACCTTCCCCTTCTCATCTCTGTGTCCACCTACCCATCCCCACAGGTACCCACCCCTCACAGCACTAAGTAGGCAGTCCTTGTCTCCCTTCCCAAGGTCATGCAGTTGGCAGGTGACTAAGCAGGTTTCCTGCCTTCAAAACTCCTATTTTTCACCAGGTGATTTTGCCTCCAGGTAGAGGGCTGAACGGATGGTGAGAGAGCAGGTGAGGGCTCCTTTGAGATGTTTACTTTGCAAGGAATCACCCCCAAATACCTCTAAGGGTAAAGGTTTACTTTCATTGGCCCAGAGAGGATGACCTGGAGCCAAGCCTCAGAGGCTGGGTCACTCCTGGTCCAAGGTTGTCCCTCACGCCCTTTAAAGAAAACCTCGCAGGGCATGAGAAAACAAGCTGATTAGGATTCAGCACAGGTTTCTAAACAAATGCCCAAATCCTTCTGGGGGAAGCAAGCTATGAAAATTAAAAACAAAAGCAAAGATCAAAAATCAGTTTCATTAAGTGTCAAGTTAAAAAACACGATCTCTACGGTTCTCCCATCACCAGCTTTTCTCCCCATGGTTTGAGAAGTTCAGAATGCCCCACGGTATCTGATTAAAATTCCCTCTTTTGGAGGTCGCCCCCCTTGCTTCATCTTTTTGGGTCTGAGCCGACGCCAGAGACAATCAAGGACTGTATAATCATTGCTGCTGGGCCGGGTTCTCTCGCACGCTCCTCAGAAGGGACTGATTACCATATTAAGCATCTTTCACTTGACAAAAATCAGTGAGCCTGTTTCCCTCCGTCTTCCCCAGAACACAGACAAGAGTGTCAGAAGGGAGAGGTGATGGGAGCCACCGACGAGGACTAAGTCCTCAGAAACTTCTCTTCATCTTCCCGAGCATTTATTTCCTTTGATGTTGAAATCTCCTTTCTCATCTTGTGTTTTATTTATTTGTTTTTGATTTCTTCTTCGTCTTGTTCTTCTTTTTTAACTGACATTCAGAGTTAGCTGCATTGCTTTCTGCAGAGCCCTGAACCTGCCAACGTCAGTCGGAAAGGTGGGCCCAGCTCCTACAGCGTGAGTTCTCGGGAAGCTGTGGCCCCTGAGGCTGACCAGCACTTGTTAGCTCAGATCTAGCCACTGGGGCCCAGGATCTCCCCTGTGATTGGCAGCTAGCTGGAGGACATCAGCCCTCATTCCCCATGTTCTATCAACAACCAAGGAAAAAAAGCCACCCACAGAAGCCCACCTTGCAACAAGCCCCATGGCGCTTTCTCACCCCAGGGCAAGTAAACTGGACGCTAGGGCAATTATCTAAATAATCCAAGCCCCAAACACATTTTCCCTGGACATACTCAAATAAGTGAAGCAGAAGGAGCTTTAGGGGTGATCGGCAGCCATGGCTTCCCACCCCTGCAACTTCACCTTGTCCCCCCAACCCAGGGTAGCAGTGAGGCCAGGCTGTGGGGTGTGGGGCAGTAGAGTGATGCAGTGAGTGTCTGCAGTCTCAGGCCTGCTCGGGGCCTGGCACACACTGCATCACTTAGACGTGCACCCACTAAGGCTGGGCCTCCACCCCACCATGTTGCAGTATTGATTTATTCAAAGGATCATCGCCTACAAATCATAAATGAGTGTCAAAGTAATTGCAATTTTAATTCTTTTAAACTACATAAAAGGAAATCCAATTCCTAAGATGGAACAACATTTCCTAAATGCAAACAAACAACCTTGTCTCTCATCTCCAGCCCTCTCTCAGTCCACGGCTATCCTGGAGCCCTTCCCCAAAGACCCCTGCGAGGCTCTACCCAGACTCTTCCTGGGGCTCCTGCAAGGGGACCTGGCCTTTTGTTTCTTTGCCTGCTACCTCGCATCTCATCAAGTCTCTCTCATTTACTGATGCTCTAATCTCAAAAACTCCAGAACTAGCTGTTCATGCCGGACTCCTCTTAGGATGAGGAAGGAATGGAGCTTACACGATGCCAACAGAGACGCAATTTTCTTTAGTGTGTTGGGGCTGGGCTGGGTAGAGAAAGGAGAGGCTGGGACAACCCCAGGGTGGTGAACTCTATGCCTGTCTCACAAGCCACCTGACAATCTCAAGAAGATGTCATTATCTCTATCCATAGTGAGAAATTCGACACCCAGATGAATCCCCACAGACCCAACAAGTGACAAGAATTAGAACCAAGATTTTTTTGAAAACAAAGCTCACCATTTTTTTTTTTTTTTACCAACCATAAGCTGGGAAAAATAAAATAAATCTGAAATGATAACAATAAAAGCAATGAGAATTTTAAGACCTGTATTTTTTTTTATCGCTCTTCAATAAAACAGATGTAAACAAAGAATGTTGCAAGCGATTCCCAGTTGGCTTGTGCCCAATCCACTAGAATTCTTTCAGCCCTTACCCAACACAGGGTGGATTAGTTGGGTAACAGAGATACAATTTGGCTTTCCTCAATAAATACAAACTTGATCATGCAACAAATATTAAATTTCTGCCATGTTGGAAATCATGTGAGAAGGGAGACAGCCAACTAGAAATACAACATGATCCTTGCCCTGAGAGGCAAGGTAAGGGTTGGAAGGACGGTCCTTCGAACAATTAGGACCATACAAAGTGGTCAGGGAAAGCTGGGCATGGTGTAATCCTAGCACCTTGGGAGCCTGAGTCAGATGGATCACGTGAGCTCAGAAGTTTGAGATCAGCCCGAGCAAAAGGCAGATGCCATCTCTATTAAAAATAGAAAAACCAGCCAAGCAGTGTGCCGGGTGCCTGTCGTCCCGGCTACTTGGGAGGCAACAGGATCACTTCAGCCCTCGAGTTTGAGGTTGCTGTGAACTATGATGCCACAGCACTCTACCCAGGGTGACAGAGTGAAACAAACAAAACAAAACCAAGTCGTTAGAGAGAAAGATCAGGAAACACCCAGCCAGACCCAAGTTGACCAGAAGAGACATCACCAGAGTCCTGACACTTGACACTTCTCTTGGAGACCTGCAACCTACTGCCTTTTTAATGGTTTCTCTTAACTTACAAGGTTGTCTGGAACTGTCCTCAATTTTTATACTTAATGATTATGCTTCATACTTAATAACTGTGTTTTAAAGAAATTGTTAAAATGACCAGGCCCCAAAGTCACCCCTTCCCATGGTAGATCACACAGCCAAATGGTATTTCCTGGGCCCCTAGTGAGTTCAACTGTATTATTACTGGCATGGTTCAACACATACAGTTTGAGCACCTATTGGGATATAATTATGAGCAAATAAAGACACAACCTCTGGTCTCATGGAACTTAAAGTCTACTGGAGGAGACAAATGACAAATGTGGGATGTATGAAGGTTTGTAATGTTTCATATAGCGGAGGTAAAATTTCTACTATGCCCCTGGACAATAAATAGAAGAGAAGGCTCTGACCTGGGGGTGGAAGGAAGGTAGTCAGAGATAGAGGGAAGGGTCAGTGCTGGAGCCAGTATCTGAAGGCAGCCGGGAGAGAAAGATCACGTCACGCAGAGGGTACAGAGAGCCTATGGTGAGAGGCAGTGGAGCAAAGCTGCTGGAAGAACAGCGCTGTGCTTGGAGAGGAGAGAAAGAGGAAGGCAAAGGGCCAGGAAGGCAGGCTTCACTGCCAAACCATGTAGGGCCTGCAGGCAGGTTACACGAGTGGGTCTTCCTCTGTGAGTGGTGGGAACACTTTTAAGCCAGGGTATGGCAACGTCAGACCTGCACTTTTAAAAGGCCACTTGGGCTTCCACCTGGAGAGAAAATTGCACAGGAGCAAGAGGAAAAAGAAAGAAGTTAAAAGCCGACTGCAGAATTCCAGGGGAGCTGGGAAGGGTGGGAGGAACAACAGAGTTGGAATAGAAAGATGTGGCCGGCCTTCCCAAGTCCCCTGGATGTGGCCAGCCTTCCCAAGTCCCCTGGATGTGGCCGGTCTTCCCAGTTCCCCAGAATGGGGCCGTTCTTCCCAATTCCCCCGGATGTGGTCGGCCTTCCCAGTTCCCCAGGATGTGGCCGGCCTTCCCAAGTTCCCCTTGCTAGATGAGGAAGCCTGAGCATTGGAGGAATCATCAGAGTTGCCCCATCAGGAAAACTGAGGAAACTACCTCTACCTCCCTCCCTCCCGGGCTGCTTTTGAAGATCAAACTAAATAACAGAGATGAAAATACAAAATATGCTGCTCAAAACCTCCCAAGCAATGAAGCAATTAATATATATTTAGTAGGTACCTGTCATGTGGAGTTTGAGTGCTCAACTATATGAACTCACCCAGAATAAATAAAGCCAGGAGAAAATAATGCAGTGTGAAAAGTCAGTGTGGATTCTGGGAGACACAAAAGACCACTGAACAAGGGAGAGAGAAAGAGAGTGATAGGAGAGAAAGAAGGAAGATGAGGAAGATGGAGGAGGGAGAGGGAAAGAGAGTGAGGGAGAACGAGAAAGGACGCTAGAACCAATTTCATTCAGCTCTTTAAAACAGAGAAAAGAAAAAAAGATAAAGACTGAGACAAACACGGAGAAAACAGGCGAAGACTTATCCCCACTTTCTGAACTCTCTCTCTGCCTCCAGCTCCACCATCTCTAAACATATTTAGAAATAATAAGCCTCAATGCTATAGACTTTTTGAAAGAGTTTGTCCATTTCCACATTCTCCCCTTATAACCTTTTACATAATTACTCAGTTGATGACATTCTTCTGACTCCCCCCAAAAATAAATAGATCAAAACCAAGAAAAGAAAGCCTCGCTCCGAACATTCAGAAATGCTGATTCCGGAAAGAACAGGAATGACTTTTTTGGTTTTGCTCCTGCTTTGTGATTGTAGAGCGACTTCTTGGCTCTTTTTAAATGATGAACAAGTTAATCCTATTATTCATCTCAAAAAAAAAATTCTACTGGAACCTTTTTAAGTTTCATGACAAATGGAGTGTCTTGCCTTGACAAAGTACTTGGAATCTGGAGCGCAATTTCCCTGTAGATATCCAAAGAAGGGTTTTCAGATCACTGAAATTCTCCTGAACGTTACCTTTTGATATCTCTTGGCCGGCTCTCTCCCATCTTTTTCTCTCGTTGGCCCTTTCCCACTGATGGCTTCGTTCCTAGAATATTCACTCCATACAGCGTGTCAAATGCTTCCGAGAGCTTGGAGAGATGGGCTTCTGTGTCCCAACGCCAAGCCCAACCATGCCAACTGTACAGAAACCTGGGGCAATGGGGTGAACGCCACCTGCCTGTTGGATGCCTTTCCCTCTCCTCCTCTCTGCTGGCTTCTCCCAAGCTGTGACAGTCTCTCTCCAAGAGTGACCCAGTCACCTTGAAGCAGAAATACGATCTGCAACAATGTGATTGAAATTATCCTGCTAGCCTGGCAGATAATTATCTTAATAAGAAATTTTCTTTGAAAACAGAGAGTCTAACAAACTACCTCTTGATCTCCAAACTCGAACCGAGCAAACAGCTCCATCTCAAAATATGATCTTAGAATGAAATTAATATTGATCATGAGGGATAAAAAGTGCTGCATGGAAGATAGTAAAAAATTATTTCAGATTAGGGGGCAGGGAAATGAAATGAGAATAAAAATGAAGTATTAGCAAAGCACTATAAAATGACAATAAAGTCCAGTGTTGTTAAATCACTAAGTTAATTAATAGAAGATTCTGGGAGGATATATTAAGTTACCACTAAATTGTGTGACCTGTTTTTAAGTGTTCAACAGATTAAGAAACTGAGGTGGTTCTGAGGGAGACACATGAAGCCAGGAGACTGCATGCTGAAAGATAGAATTGAACTACCCTAAGCTTCCTCATTCATGCGTGCACCTGCTTCATACGTGTGAGCCCACTGTGTGCAAGGGTGTTAAGTGCTACAGAGACAGAAGGGGCATCACTGTCCTCAAAGCACTTACAGACGACCCAAGAGCAGGCACTGTGATTAAACCAAGAGAAGGGTATGGTGAGGACAACAACAACAGTCAAGTAAGATCATGGTGAGTTCTACCGCAGGGATCAGGAAATTACCAACCGGCCCACACAGCAGCCTCCACGACGGTGCCGCAAGTGAGCAATTCCTGACCGTATTTTTCACTTGCTCTGTTGACGGAAATGCAGAGCTGGAATCTGCTTCTTCGTGGAGGTAGGCTCAGCACAGAAAGGGGACATAATTCTGGTTGACAATCTCTCAGACAGAGCAGATGCCTCAGGCAGGACTCCAGAAGGTACAAAGTAGGCCAGAGGTACGAAGCTGACTTCTAGAACAAGGACAAGTTGAGGGACAGAAAAGGAGGAATTCCTACCTCCTTGTCACTGACGGTTTATGAGCTCTGGGAACCTGAAAGGACGGAGCATAGATGGCACCACACCTTAGATCTTTCCTAATTCTCACTGGGAGGCTGCAGAACAGTTAAGAACAGCCGCCTTGGAGACAAACTGCTTTCATTCATAACTTGATTCCTCCACTCATCAGCTGAATACTCTTTGAAAGGCCATTTACTCTTCTTCTGCCTTCCCTCCCTACCTTTAAAATGGGAATGATCACAGGCTTTGCCTCATAAGGTGTGGGAAAGGTTGAATAAGTTATTGCATGTAATGTACTCAAGATAATTCCTGGCATGGAGGAAACACTTAATAATTATTTGCTGTAAAGTAGTTGTCATTTTAAAAACAAAACCTGAAGTATTCACATTTGAATTACCTAATGCTCATAAACTTTTGAAGTACTGGAGGACAACACGTCTCAGCAGCACATGGAGAGAGTGTAAAGGAAAGGTCGTAGACTAATAACAAAGCCGGGGGACGTGGCAGAACTCAGGAGAAACTTATGAGTCTTTAGAAGTATAATCAGCCCCAAGTTTCAGCAGCCCTTCCCTACCATGAGATTCTCCTTTCAAAGATAGTCTTGAAGGTTCTGGCTTTTATTTTTATCATGAAACCTCATGCCAATCTTCAAAAGAAATCCAAAAGCCATGTCATTCCCTTGCACAAAATCTTGCCGTATTCCCCATGGGAATAAACTACTCACTTCTTTTGAGCTAATTCCCCGTGAGGCTCCCGGGTCTATTAGCCAGGACCTTGGCCTTCAGGTCATTTCATTGGCCAAATTACTTTCTCCAAATCAGGTAAGGATGTCATGCCGAGGGCCCACAGATGCACACACACCAGCACCAGCATCAGGTATTGAAAAGGTAAAAAAAAGTTACCAAGAAAGACGTATGAGGGAAAATGTGCAAAGAGCACACAGGTCGGGTTCTGACCCACAAACGCTTCTGTCGAGGCTTGATGTGCTGGGCACACAGTCGAAAGGGCTCCAAGAGGGACCTTATCTCTTTGTATAAATCTGTATTATGCTACATATTCATAGGAGAGTTGAGGGGGGCAGGAAGCATGTCAGGAATGGCAGGGAACCTCCACGGTAAAGAAACATCATAAATAAAGGGGAAGCCTCTGGGGTTTAACCGCTGGTGTTAGCCAGTTCAGTGACACTAAGCCAGAGAGGCTGACTTGGCATCTGGCCACACATCCAGATGGGAAGAAAATGGCTCTCTCAGGCCCCAATCACCTGAATGTCAGAGGTCCGAGGTGCCCTTGTCATATTTGGTTAAGGCCATCCCTTAGCCAATACTGCCTTTTCATTACCTTAATTGCCACCCACAAGTATTAACATCTTGACTTCTTACCAGGATTTCAGATGAGCTTTTTCTTGCTTGTCTCATACTTAACATATCTAAAATGGGGGACCCTGTTTTCCCCAAACCTTCTCCTCTGCCTAATTCCCTTGACATGATTCATCTCCTGTGATGGGCCCACCACCCAAACCAGAAACCTGGCAGGCGTCCTTGTTTGATCTCTCACAAACTTTTCATATTCATGCATATCCAAGTCAGGCCAATTTTACTTTCTATTTTATTTTAATCTGTCTCATCTTCCCCATATCTGCAGCCAAGGCCTTAGCTCAGATATTCAGATATTCATCATCTCTTGTCTTATCATTCCACAGAGCTCCCTTTCTCAAACTTTGTATCATTCCTGTCTAGTTTAAAACTCTTTGAAGACCTTCATTGCCTAAATTCTCTAAAAAGACCTGCCACGATTCCATAAACTATTTCTGATGGCTCCTCTTTCATTCAGTCACCTTCAGCGTGATGAAGGAACCACACTTGTGTTTTGCTCCTGGGCTCTGGAACACAGTGTTGTCCTTCTAGGGGCGTTCTGAAGTTAATTCATTAATTACCACCTATCCTTTGCCTCACCACTTCCAATCCACCATTTATATTTCAGGCACAGATACTTGGTGATGATTTATCATGATACCAAAGGACCCAGATATCTGTAAAGGTCAGTTTGTGCCAAAAGGGAATCAAGAAAATCTAAAAATCTCCCATCTTTGCCAATCCCAAACTGACCCGGTTCCCTGGTTGATGTGTTTTATTACCCACACCACCAATATCCAGGTCAACAATTTCCATTCTACAGGCACCAACATTCTCATAAATGGCCTGCTTTCTTCCAACCAAAGGACTCTACTTGTTTATCTGAATATCCATCTCCGCAGCTTACCCCATCAGATCATCTTTGTCTGAGGGTTCCCCCATGTTTCTCAGAATATTGCAGGGGTACCAATGTTTTGGGGTACAACTATTGCTTTTGTATTGCTTGAGTCAAGGTCATCAGTGTACTTATCACCCAAGTAGAGGACATTGTACCCAGTAGATATTTCACCCAGCCCTCCACCCCTCCACCCTGCTCGATTCCCACTGGGCTCTACTTCCACCTGTGCCCATGAGTGCTGACTGGCTAGTTCTGGTTCAACAGCAAATACATACGGTGTTTGGTTTTCCATTCTTCCAATACTCCACTTAGGAGAACAGTGTCCAGTTCCATTCAGATTGTTACCAAACGTATTAGTTCCCAGTTTTGACAGGAGTCATCGTCACTTTGCCACTTGTTTGCCCTTGTCCCATTGGCATAACCCTAGGCTGACAGTCAGGACAAAAGGACTAATGGCCTCTAACAATCCTCCAGCGTTCTTCCACTCACCTCATTTCTCATAAAAGGGCTCCTGGATCGCTCATCCAGGGAACTACGTTTTGTATTAAGCCTCCTTCTTCATTTCTCTTACTAGAAATGCGAAGTTTCACAGGCTCCAGAAGCTCAAAGAATTGTACTCAATTCGAGTGGGCAAATAAAGGGCAAAACTTGGTTCTCTCTGTAATGGTCTCTTTTTAATCCAAATTTCTAGAAATAAGAGTGATTCCATTCCCAGCACTAAGAACCCCTATGCTCTCAGAATATGTCTCTGTTAATCTCTCCTTGAAACCTCCAAATCTGAGATATGAGAATCTTCTCCTTACTTATCCACTACCCTGTCCACCAGTTTCAATGACCTCCACTGTCCACCGTCTCAAGCTAAGGCAGTGGGTTTGGCCTCGGTCTGACAGAGCCTACTGATCTGGTTCCTGCCTCATCTGACTTAGGAAGGGTCACTGTACACCTCAAGGCCACATCAATCACAGCCATGTCTGAAGAACATGGGAGAAGTTTAGCTCTCCATCCATAGAACTCAACTAATTAAAAATAACCCAGGCCTTAAAAACTGTCCCTTGAAAAAAGTGTGTTGGTGGGTAAGCTCCTTGAGCAGGAATATTTCTCCTAGCACAGACACTGTGAGTTCAGGGCAATATGAGTAATGCTCAAGGGGGTCTGGCACAGAGGGGTCTGACATAGTCTGGACTGTATCAAAACCAAATAGGTTAAACTGCAGTGAGGATTATCATCAGTTCCTTACTGAACAGACACTGAATGCCCATCTCCACCCTGGCTGCATTCCCCCTCTCTCCACGGTGCAATGAAAAATGAGCTGTGGACAGTTCTCATTACATGTTGTGAGCTCTGTCACACTTAAATCCTTTCCTCTCCTGGGCAGAGCTCCACGGTGAGGAATCTCTCTGCCCATTGTTACATCTAAATGTCAGGTCCGTGAGGTCAGATCCTCCCTGATGATTGGAATCAAGATTCTGGCACACAGAGGCAGTAAGACCAGGTGTGCCCTTCCCTTCTGTTCAGAATATTGTCTTAATGAGATTTAGCCTTGTCTGTGTTGATCCCATGTTAAAATGGCCTTGGGCTGCAAGCTTTTTCGGGAAATGCTTCTCTCCGGGGATAAATCCTGCCACTTCCCTGGACCCTAGTTGGGCTGATACCCTGGCTTCAGTTTCCAGGATGCCTTTCCTGACCTCACATGGACTCGATAGTGACATTGTCAGGATCTCACTGTTAGGATGGGCACTTTTACTTAGGCTTCTACTCCCGCCTACGTGGCCAGGTGCAGAGTTGGTTCCTGGCCCAGCCTGGCCTACACTGTAGCTGCATCCTGCCTGTTCAGCCAAACCCAGGTTCATGTAAGGACAGCACTCCCTGACCGACCTGGGCAAATCTCCTGGCTCAACTCTTCTCCATGGCACCTGCCCGGACAGGCTGCATAGTTAGTTTGGCAGGGGCATTTGTCTGTGTAGCACAGTTATGGGAAACGGGGCTGTAAAAGCAGATTGGGGTCAGCCTGGGGAGGATTTGGAGTGAGAGAGAAAGAAGCATCCCTCCTCCTCGCTGGCAGCAGCATGCCGCCATCCCAATACAACACCCGATTTCACTTACTGGATAGGGAGCAACTCCATTAAACTTCAAAGCATCACTTGAGAGAGGATTATTTTCTTACCAAGGTGACTGGAGGTATTTCAGTTTGAGACTTTATGATCACATTGTCTCACAGGCAGCTTGACAACGTCTTATGTCTCTGACACTGGAGGGATTTATTCACTTGAAGCGCAGCACTAAATCCTTGGCGGGCACTGTATGTAAAATCTGGCTTTATAAATAAACACTACTTTGTCCTTCCACCCCTCTTTCCTCTGAGAATCTGCGAGCTCCCACCATCTCATAATGAAATAAGCCTCGTGCTCTACCTTGATGACAGATAGACGTTATCCTTGCTGTGTGTTAGAGGCTTCCTCCTCTACAGAATTGGACTGATAACATTATACCTCTTTCCCTTCCAAGGCTTGAAGAAGTTTGAATGGACCATAGGGTAGAACTAGTTCACTGGATATCTCAAGGAAGAAGTAGGAACCTTCTGTTCTAAAGCATCATTGCTATACCTTGACGCCTCATCTTTCCCCCAAACCATCTGCTCCCAACTCCAGCAAAAATGCATATATCCGTTGAAGAGTCCGTTGGGTGAGAGGAAACCAAAGGTTGGTTATTCCCCTAGATATGATCATCTAGCTTGTCTTGAATGCTCCTGGTGATGGAGAGCTCACTGCCCCACCAGGCAGCCGGTTCCAGGGGAGACAGCTCTCTCTCTCTCTGCCTCCTTGTTCCTGTTGCCTTGGGTCCCCGCCTTGCCCCTGTGGAGCACCCCTGAGCTGAGTCTTGCCCTTTCTCCACATGGCAGTACCTCAAACATTCGAAGGCAGCTATTATTTTCGCGTCTCACACGAGCTCGGGGAAGACTCTGGCAAGCAGAAAAAACTATGTGCAACGGCTCAGAATATTTCCATGCCTTAAGGAAAAAATAAGCACGGAGCAATTTGTTACCCACTTACTGTCCTTTTTCATTTTTTATTTTTTGATAGAATAAATGCTATTTCCAGCTGTGAATCTGCCTTGATTAACAATTTGCTTCTCAGGAAGCTGCTGTATTCGGTTGTGCTCTGAAGCCTTTGCTGACCCTTCGCCTACAAAGTGTTGGTTGCTTTTCCCTGTGTCCCCCGATACTTTGTTTAAATGATCACACTGTTTTGTTCCAGTTCATTTATACCCAAGCCTCCCTCTCAAGACCTCAAAAGTCTCAGGCAGGGTCCATATTTTAGCCACGGTGGTATCCCCAATGCCTACCTCAGTACCTAGAACTTGGTAGCCACAAAATAAATGTTTTCTGCTGAATGAATGCTGTCTATACATCATAATAAAGAGGGTTGCCAAGATTTCTTCAATGCCTTAAACTATTGGGAATATGTTACTTTACAAAGTTGGTTTATTCTTTCTCCTGTCAGCTGCAGGTTCCAAAAATATGGAGCACGTGTGCAGATGCAGAAGCAACTTTGTATATATATACCCCATAAACAAGATATATGCCCGCACTCTGCTGTATTTATCTGGCGACTAGCATCAGTGGTGACACATAAAACCATACAGTTAAAAGACATTAAAGTGCAGCTTAGATGAAAACAGATGAAAAAGATAGGAACTGCTGAAAAGGCTGCTGAGAAAGGAAATATCTTTAGGCCCGTTCCTTAAGGCATTTACATAAATAATCCCCACTAGATAGGCACTTATTAAAAAAATTTCTGGGGTGTGTGCGTACATATGTGTGTATGTGTGTGCGTGCACAAGTGTTAAGACCGGCGTTCTAAATTTAAAGTTAGCGTTGGCCACGATGAGTATCTTCCCGTCCTGACTTTCAGTGTTTAGGAGATTGTTAGATCATCTCTCAATATCTCACATTCCTTGTGACGGGGCTGGCAGAAAAGGGACTGCTAATGACATGCACAGCCAGGGGACCCCAAGACAGCACAACTACAGGCACAAATCTGGTGAAGTTGGGGAAGGTTGGTCATGTTTAATTGCTCTGTTTACTTCCCTATCCACTTAGATCAGTAACTAACATCTCAACACCAAGAAAATGATCAGAGGAGGTCAAGTCCTGGCCAGCCAAGTTCAAGGTGAGACAGCTATCGTGTACAAGTGTTTGACAAATGATTTTCTTCACTCAAATTCCGTTTTAAATGGTCAGTAGATTGCAGTGAGGGAAAGACCCTTTAATACAATCACTAGCAGTTGTTAATGGAAGAATCTAAAGGATGACCCCTGGCATTCTGTGCAAAAAGTAATAATGATAATTCTGTCACTTGAGAGAAGGGATTTCACGAAGCGGTTCTAGACCCGTTGCTGCACAGTGCCCCTGACCTAACCAGGAGGGGATGCTCAGGGTGTGTCCCGGGGGAGTCTTCTCCACAGGTGCCTCTCACGTCATTGCAGGCTAGAGACAGGCCTGGAGTGCGGATGTGAACAGAGCGGAAGCCGAGCTGCCCAGAGAAGCTGCACAGAGGAAGGTGGCTCCTTTCGGCAAGGGCAGCACTGGAACGCAAGGGACACGAAGCAGGTGGCACCCTACACAGAACACACAAGCGACTAACGATCCACAAAGGCGAACTTTGGTTTTACGTAATGACTGAGGACCTAAAGCAGCTACTGTAAGGCTTCCCACTCAAGACCAAAGCCTGCAGGGTAAGACACAGAGGACCCAGGTTCAAATCCCAATCCTTCTGCTTTCCAGCTTTGCGATCTCTGGTATGCAGTGTAACCTAAGTTTTCCCGCACGTACAAGGAGAAGAATATTATAAACTCAGAAATTTGTGTGACATTTAAACAACATGAGCCAGTAAAGCACTTGACATCATTCCTGAAATATACCAAACAATCAATGCTTTTAAAAAATGTCCAAGTCACACAGCCAATATTAAAAAGGAGCTTGAGGAAATAAAAGCAAAAGAAAGTAGATGTTTTTCTTAACACACAAAGAAGAGCGTCCCGTATTAGATCCCTGTGGCCGCCATGACAAATCAGCACAGACTCTAGGGCTTTGAACAAAAGAAATTAATTTTTTTTTTTTGAGGCAGAGCCTCAAGCTATCCCCCTGGGTAGAGTGCTGTGGCATCACAGCTCACAGCAACCTCCAACTCCTGGGCTCAAGCAAGTCTCCTGCCTCTGCCTCCCAAGTAGCTGGGACCACAGGCGCCCGCCACAACGCCCGGCTATTTTTTGGTTGCCGCCGTCATTGTTGTTTGGCGGGCCCGGGCTGGATTCGAACCCACCACCTTAGGTGTATATGGCTGGTGCCTTAGCCACTTGAGCCACAGGCGCCGAGCCAAGAAATTAATTTTTTAAGGGAAAATCCTTTCTCGTCTCTGCCAGCTTCCGGGGGCTCTGGGTGTGGCGTGGCTTGGGCCTGTGTCCCAGCCTCTCCCTGAGCCCACTCTCGTTGGTCTCCCAGGAGGCGGCTTGCCCTCTATCTAATGGGGCAACCGTTCCCTCTCAGATCATCAGACGGGCTCATCTCAAAACCCTTAACTTCATTCCATCTGAAAAAAAATCCCCTTTCCCAATCAGGTCACATTCACAGGTTCTGGGGATTAGGACGTGGGCCTGTGCTTGGGGCGACCATTCAACACACCGCAGGTAAGTAATCATTCCCAAGGTAAATTGTATAGTAAAATATAAGAAGGTATGTTTTAAAAATCATAGTATTGATAGTGTTAAAGTTAATCAATTGCCGTGGGGAAAAAATATTGCAATAAAAACATGTTTTCAGAGAGAATAATGATTTCATGTAGAACTTCATACTTTTTTTTCCTTCTTAAGTCTATGTGTGTGTGTTTCACACATAGCAGGGAAATTTAAACTTTATAATGCAGACCGACCCTTTCACTAGTTTCAAAGAAAAAGTGTACTTTGTCCCGGTAGATGTATATATATGTTTATGTGTCTGTATGTGTGGATGTGATATGTGCGTGTTTGTGCATATTTTTGTGTATATATACATATATGCAAATATACATTTATGATATTTACATATCATAAATGTATATATATATAATGAATGTATTCTATTTGCTCCATGAGATAGAGCCCCAGGACTCTATTTGGTTCAGGTGACCAAAGGTGAGGCACTGGGATGGAATGGGAAGGACCTGGTTTGGAAGTTTTCATCCAGCCTTCCCTCCCCAGGTGTTTAACTATGCAGCCACCAGCTTCGTCATCTGTTAACATGAGGGAAAACCCTCTTCACCTTCTCAACTTTCCCCATGAACCCCCAGGCCCTTGGTTTTTCTAATCTGGGCTCCACACCTGACCTGAGCAGGGGGCGGCACCCAGCTGTAGACGTGGGGAGGCAAAGGACACACTTCTCCTTCGACTTGCTCACTAAGGCTGTGGGGGACTGAGACAAGAATGCCAGCAGAACTGGGGAGCACTGGGGGGGATCACATCTCTCACCCCACTCCACCCTCACCCCCGCCTTCTACCAGGACATGTGCCCCCGCCTGGTGTCTGCCCGTCCCAGCCTTACACCACCAGGCACCTCCCTTTCCTTCTGTACGACTCCCGACTCCTGCTTCCTCATCACTCTGAGCTGCACGTGGCTTTGACTGTCCCGTTGAGCCCAAATCTACCTGGCGTCTTCCCCCAAAACACCATTTCAGCTTCTGCCCCACTGCTAACTCTGTCAACTTCCAAGCCTCCTGGCTCTACATTTCCTAGGAAATGGTCTGATCTGGCCCCTTATTTCCTACGGTACCAGCTCTTAAGCTATGAAGTGTGGGGATGTGCTGCCCATTGGGCAGAGACAATTGCTCACAGGCAGAAGGCACTATGCATGGATTGGCATCTCCTTCTCCAGGGCCGTGGCGGGCAGCCATATCCTACCCTTCTTGGAGAACTGACCCTCCCTCCCAGCTTCATGCAGCTCCCCGGGGGTGCCATGTCTTATACAGCCCCATCTTCTGACCACAGGGTGGGGTTGCTCTGGGTGATGGACAGATCCACTTGGACAACTGTTTCCCTTCAGTTTCTGAGAAGGAGGCTCTGAGAGCCACATGACCCTCCTAGATCTCAAATGTCGTTCATGGCCGTGATTTTTGCCCACGTGTAGAAAACTGGTCTTCAGTATTAGGGAAAGAATCCAGCACACAGCAGGGGAAATTGAGCCCAGGGAGGAGAGGATGCTGGCAGCATTGCAAGCACCAACTCTGCCTCCTCCTAACACCACGCGAGGCTACCCGGCTTACTTAGGTCCCCAAATTCTGGAAGGTTCCCCAGAGTGCTGGGTGGCCACTGTGTTTCTGCAGCTCGTGCGGGGTCTCCAGAGCTTTCACCCAAACAGTCCCGTGTTGTAGAAGCACAGGCAGGATGGGCCATGGGGAAACTCCAGGACCTCCCTGAGCTCTTCTGCCCACAGCCTGCCCTGCCATGCGTTCCCTCAGCAGCATCAAGCATCACATTTGAATGTAATAGATGCCCTGTATGCAATCCCCAGTAGAATTCATTATTTTACTAATATTTATTGAGTGCCTATTATGTGACAAGCCCTAGGCTCTGTGCTGGGAATTTAATGAAGAATTAAACAACCTGCTGGCGCTGGCAGACCCAAGGCATTTTAAGCTCACTTTTATCCTAGAATTCTCAGTAGGAAGGATTCATAGCCGAACAGCCCAGCCCAGCCCAGCCCATGCACCATCACTGCAAGACAAACCCAAAACACTCTCCCCTGCTCAGGCTCTGACCACACAGGCTCTGATGTCCTTGAACTGGACACGGGCAGGGAAGTCCTCCAGAGTCCCGTTTCTACCACTACTTTTAGAACTTTCTTTCTCCTTATCCCCACAGAAAATTATAGGAAATAAACACAGTCAGGGTAAACCATTTCTAAGGAGCAGCTTGGGAGGATAAGAGTAACCGTATGGCTTCCCAGCCTCCCCTGTCCCTGCTAAACTCCTTGAAGAAAAGAATTTTCCTCAGTGTTCGACAGACATTTTGGAGGCCTTCTGAGTACCTAAGGCTCTTCTAGGGGCTGACATTGGAAAAAAAAAATACACAAAAACAAACTCAACACATTCTAAAGGAAAAACGTAGAATAAGCAAATCACAGGTAAGGGCATGTCAGGTGATGACCGGGGTCAGTGATGACCAGGGTCAGGTGCCAACTGAGAGGACTATGAGAGGCAGGTGTGCAGGGCAGGAGCCAGGCCAGGGACAGCAGTGTGGCAGAGCACTGGCCTTTGATCAGATGCCTGAATGAAGGGCAAGGGGGATTTGTGTGAATGCTCTGAGACCACCTGCAAGTGCAAATGCCTTCTACTGGAAAAAGTATTCAAAAACCAGTAAGGAAACTCGGATGACTGCAGAAAAGGGAGAAGAAATGCAGTTGGAAGGGTGACAAAGGCCAGATGGCGGCTCACTGCTCCACGGGGAAGAACCTCAGGACACAAGAGCCAGCCACTGCTGCCGGATCAGACTGCCCCCACTGAGTATTACACCAATTCCTCCTGGACAAATTGAGCTGGGTTGAATGGCAGACCCTTCAAAAGATATGTCCACCTTCTATAGTCCAGGCCCTGTGAAGGTAACCATATGTGGAAGAAGAGTTTTTGCAGATGTCTGATAGTTAAGACCTCAACATGAGACTGGTGCTAGATTATCCTGTAGACCCTAAAACCAAAGACATGTTCCTTACAAAAGACACAGAGAGGAGAGTTGCAGGGAAGAAAAGGCCAAGGTACAGGCAGAGATGGAAATTGTGCTGCCACAGGCCCCCCAAAGCTCAGGAAGACAAAGACACACTCCCCCCTACAGCCTCTGCAGGGCTGGCTACCTTGCTAATAACTTGATTTAGAAATTATGACCTGTAGAAATATGAAAGAATAGTCGTTGTTGTTTTAAATCACACACAATTGTATTTTTAATTTGGTGGATTCAATGCCTCAGTGCCTGTGGCTCAAGTGCCTAAGGCACCAGCCACATATACCTAAGGTGGCGGGTTCGAATCCAGCCCGGGCCTGCTGAAACAACAATGACAGCTGCAACCAATAAAATAGCCGGACGTTGTGACAGGCGCCTGTGGTCCCAGCTACTTGGGAGGCTGAGGCAGGAGACTTGCTTGAGCCCAGGAGTTGGAGGTTGCTGTGAGCTGTGATGCCACAGCATTCTACCCAGGGCGCTAGCTTGAGGCTCTGTCTCAAAAAAAAATAGTGAAGTATCTAAGGATGACAAAAGGGTGAGCATAGGGGATAGCACA
>NW_003852492.1:4334680-4436866 GCF_000181295.1 Otolemur garnettii | reverse complement strand
GGTGGATTTGAGGTAGCCACAAATCCTGTGTCACTCCTCCCACTGGGAGAAGAGTCGTGCCTCCCTCCTCTTGGGCCCAGACTGCCTGTGACAGCTTTGCCCAGTGAACTGTGGCAGGAGTGATGCTGAGCCTGTTCAGGACTCAGGCTTAGGGGGAACCACAAGCTTCCATTCTGGTCTCTGGGAACCCTTCGAGACCATGAGGAAGTCCTCCTGGAGAGGACAACGTGGAGAAACCGTGGAGAGCTTGCAGCTGGGCCCAGTGGATCCCAGCCTTCAGTGCCCCTGCCGACATGCCAGGTGTAAGAGGGGAGTCACCTGGAACCCTTGAGGCCAAGCCAGGTTGACACTGAATCCTGCTGAGTGACCCCAGGTGATGGCACTCAGGTGTGGCTGGATTCCTGACCCACAAAATCACCAGATATAACAAAAGCACTCAGTGCTTGAAGTCACCGAATATAGGCATAGTTTGGAAAGGGGGTGCTCCATGTGACGGCAACCATCACAGGCTCGTCAGCAGAAGAAGGGCCTGCTGCTAGGTGAAGAATAGGTCCCAGGGGACACGAGTGGCTGAAGGGAGTAGTGAGAGGGCATCTCAGTAGTGCAAAAAGAGCAGGGCTGGAGCTGGAGGAGGTGAAAAGGAAGCACATCCTATATATATTCCAAAGGTCAAGCCTGGAGGTGGGACATGAAAGAGGAGTCCAGGGTGACTACAAGAGCTTTTGTCTGAATACCTAGATAAGTGGGAGAGAGGGAAGTTAGGAGGAAGGGCAGGAACCAAGAATTGTGTTTCGAATTTGTCAACTTTCAAATAATATCTATTCAATGTCCAAGTAGGATATAGGGGGACCCTCCACTCTGATGTGAAAGGGGACAAGGCCAGAGATGAAAGCTCTCAGTAACTAGAGGTTATTTGAAGACGTGAAGTAGAGGAGAGGACCTAAGAAGCAAGCTTGTATGGGGCTGGGGTATAAAAACTGATTTAAGGGATTGTGGTGATTAGGAGAAACCTGGAACACACTGCTATCCTCTGAATGTTTGTGTCTCTCAAAGTTCTTCTATTAAAATCTTCTCCCCCAAGGTGATGGTATTAGGGACCAGGGTCTTTGGGAGAAGATTACATCCTGAGGAGCCCTCATGAAGGAGATCAGAGCCCCTTATTCTTATAAAAGAGCCCCCAGAGGGCTGCAGCTCATCCCACCATACAAAGACACAGTGATAAGGTGCTATCTGTCAACCAGGAACAGGACCATGTCCCAGATCCGGAATCTGCAGTCACCTTGCTCTCAGAACCATAGACTCCAGGTTGTGAGAGTCAGGCCATGCACCCAGGCCAAGGTCCACCCAACCCCTTCTTCAGACAACTCACCTGGGAAGACAGAGGCCCCTGCTGATTCTCTTGGTGGTGTTCTCACTTTGAGGACAGTCTTGAGCTGTTGAAAGAGCACATTTTTATTATGCTGGGCATTGTGCTGAGTACACTGTATCTATTTTCAACCACCTGAGGATTAAACAAGACATAGTTGAGGCCCCTATTGTTTTCTAAATTGTAACAGATGAAGAAACTGAGATTCAGAGAGAATTCATGCAGCCAGTAAGCCATGGTTGTAGGATTCAGACCCAACTCTACCTCAAGGACTTCAGAGAAGGAGCCCCTTCCACAATACAATGTTGGTACTTGTTAGATACAAATTACATATCAGAGACACTAATTCATTTAATCTCATGTACACAGAGTTGGTACAGTATGCAAATGTGTATGTAAATGATTGTTTTAATTTATACAAACAAAGATACAAATGTATCCTTAGGTTTACAGGAAACTGGTAAGATAACTTTACCTCAGTTGACCCATCCTTAGGGCTTCAGCAAATCTGAATCATTCTAATAAAAATAAACCCTCAGCTTTCCATATGAGAGCTATTCCTTCAGAATTTAAAACACTGAGTCTCTGGACCCCTATCAAGGATATTTTAGACTTCACGATGTTCTTCAGGGCTGAGATAAATGTAAAAAACAAACATCTTTCTGGAATATTTTTTCTCTCCAAATATAGGAAAAAAGAAGAATCTATCCGAGGCATAGCTCTGGCCTTTGGCAGCCTGGTTTCTCTAATAGTACCTTTTCCTGAATTCACAGCAGCCAGGATCCGCTTTCTCTGTTCTCAGCTCACACAATCGGATGAGTATTGTGAGCAGGTAATTTAATTTGCAAGTTGCTGGGCAAATCCACTATCAGCCCAGCATCCTGCCCCACCCTCTGGAGTGTGAGGTCTGAAGCAAGTCCCATCTTTACATCTCCATTAAAACAAACATCTCAGACTCTGCAGCCACTATCGCCTAACACTTAACCACTTAATGCAGGCAAAAATGCAAATAGATTGTAAGTGTGAGGTGTTGAATATGCTAATTACCCTGATTTGTTCGGGGCATTTTGTATACAGGTATTAAAATACCACGCTGTACCCCCACAGATACGTACAATTGTATTCAGTTAAAAATAATTCAAAACAAAGAAAAAAATTTTTTAAAATAGGCAGAGATGAGGTGAGATAGAAAAGAGAAAGGAATCGTTAAAGGGGAAACAGGCCAGGCGAATGGTGCCTGAACAGATGAGTTCCCTAAGGCTATACACACACACCCAGGCTCTGTAGGGATGGTGACACCTGTGCTTGAGATTCTCAGCACCTGCACCTGCTGTGGCATCTTAGGGGAACTTTCTCTTTCTTGCCTTGTGACTTTCACACGCAGTGGCTGTCTTGAGCCCTTGTTTGCTCATCTGCTGACACACTAGTGACCCCCCAACTGCTTCAGGGCTGTGCCCTTCATTCCTCTCCACACTGGTTCCTTGCTCTGTGCTTCCTGCTCCGGGGAGGCCCAGGGGACAATCATTCATTCTGCTTTATCCTCATATTTCCAGCATCTAGCTCAATGTCTATACAGTTTTAACCAATATTCAAGTCACTCAATGAGACTTCATTGCAGAATTTAGAGCATTGTTCAATAGCTTTCAGACTGTCTCTCTCTCTCTCACTAGATGGCTCTAACTGAAGAATTGTGTCTATTTATTCCTGTACCCCTAGGTGCTTTGCCCAGAGGAGCGCCCAATATATAACTCTAATTAATTAACTTGGCAGCATGCATTTTCACCTATAAGCTGGATTCATTCAACGAAGGAGGAAACAGCTTCTCCCCCTTCTGGCATTGCTCCCTCAGCACCCAGCAGAAGATTGTCTGAAGACACGTGGGCAGACGATCAGCCCAAGGGCCCCTCCGCACCCACTGAGGGGCCCGGCCCCTTCTCAGAGCTTATTATCCCAACTGAGGCATGCACACACCCCTCCTCCACCTCATCTTCCCTCCTTTTCCTGCTGTTTCTGGAATTAAGGTGCCGCAGCCCCGGCCCCAGGGTGACACTTATTACTCTGGTATTGGTGGCCTTCCACCTCCCCGTTATTGTGTGAAGATTAGAAAGCAGAGCCCTTTCTTGGGCAAGGGAATGGGTTTTGTCAGTATTCAGTGTGTAACAGCAGAAAGTATAATAAATTCTGGCAGTCAATCGAATATGACATGATAATGAATGTTAACATCGCATGCCCCCCTTTGCCTACAGAGGGGAAAGTCATGTTAGATTACAGCTAAGCACAGACACCTCCTGATTTCTATTTGCTTCCCTTTCTTTCTCCTCCTTTCCCTGGTTTGACCTCAGCACTTGCTCAGCTCCACCCCTGCATCCCAGCTTCATCCTCAGGCATCACTCAGAAACACCTGCTGTAGTTCCCGGGGGGCTTCCAGCCTCTGTGTAAGAAACCTGACCTCAGTGCAACATCCCTGCCCAGAATTAACAGGATGCTCTGGGTGGAGAGCCCTCCTGCTCCTCCCGGCAGCCCCGGAGTCTGAGCTTCACAAACCAGCAGAGTCCTGTGAGATGCAGTCCAAGCTCAGCAGGGCCAGAGAGAGTCTTGCTCTTCCCCGACAAAAGGAATTCAGAGCAAAGCGAGAGCCAGAAACTGCTTTCTTGCTTTGGTTTTCTCCCAAATCCCTTGGTATCAGGGCTCCTGCCTGCTATTTTAAGTTTAAAAAAATTCAGCATAAGACAATTTCCAGGTTTTGTATCTGTTCAGTTGAATTATTGTTAGTGAAAGTAATAACAACTATATGTGCTTTTATTATAAAGAAGAATTTAGTATCACTGGAGCCAGAAGGGGTTTTTCCACGAAAAATTCCTTAGCAACCTCAGGTCCCTCCACTGGGCAGCTTGAACCTGTGTAAGAAACCTGACCTCACTGTAACATCCCTGCCCAGACTTAACAGAATGCGCTGTGTGGAGAGGCCCCCTGCTCCTCCCAGCAGCCCCGAATGTGGGATAATCACCCTTCTATCATGAAACTAAGGGTGCCCTTCCACTAATAATAATCATTAATAAACTGATGATGTGCCAAGCAGGAGGCCATTTAATCCTTTGTGTATACACACACACACACACACACACGCAGGCATGTATAATATATGTAATATGGGTTTCATGTTACGTATGTCTCAGACAGGTCTAGGCATTAACCCTAAGTGTTAGGACAAGAGTCAGTCTCTCCACTTGATTTACCAAGCACCAGTATTTGGGGTCACCGTTGACCACATGACTCGGACTCATTCTTTCTCCCCAGTACCTCTCTAATACTCCTCAGTACAAATCGATTGAAGCTATAGAAGGGTTTCTGAAAAAACTTCAGCTAGGAATGGCCAAGCGTGGTGGCTTAGCAGTTTGGGAGGCTAAAGTGGAGGGATTATTTGAGGTTAGGAGTTCAAGACCAGCCTGGACAACATAGAGAGATCCTGTCTCAACAACAACCAAAAAATGAGCAGAGCCTGGTGACCTATAATCCTGGCTACTCAGGAGGCTGAGGCAGGAGGATTGTTTGAGCCCTCAGGCAGGAGACAAAGGTTACAGTGAGCTAGGATGATGCCACTATACTCCAGCCTGGGCAAAAAAGTAAGACCTCATCTCTAAAAGAAAATTTTTAAATAAGAAAATAAAGAGTTATAAAGTATGTCCAATTTAATAATAACTGCTATTACTATTAAATCTGATTCTTACTTTACAGTTTACAAATAACTTTTCCTACATCATTTCTTATGGTCCTCAAAAAAAAGTAGATGTTATTATCATACTCATGTTACAGCTCAAGAAACTAATGGGACTTAATCAACATTCATAATTATTTAAGTTTCTAAAATACAGATAGAAAAACAGATCCTCAAACAGCCAAATTGAATTTAATAGCAATAATGATCTCAATGTTATTTGTATGTCACTTTATGGTTTCAAAGTATTTTCACATAGTTTCCAAATTAAATTGCATAAACACGCAGAAATTTTAAGATATGAATGTTCAGCCTGGTCTTCCCACATCCTGAAATCCTTAACAGAGAAATAAATAAAATGAAGGAATCTATACCCAACAGGTATTTCTTTTTTCTTTCCTTTTTAAGAGACAGAGTCTTACTTTATCGCCCTCGGTAGATATCACAGCTCACAGCAACCTCCAGCTCTTAGGCTTAGGTGATTCTCTTGCCTCAGATTCCCAAGTAGCTGGGACTACAGGCACCCGCCACAATACCTGGCTATTTTTTTTTTTTTTTGTTGCAGTTTGGCCAGGACCAGGTTTGAACTCACCACCCTTGGTATATGGGGCCAGCACCCTACCCACTGAGCCATAGGCGCCACCCACTCAACAGGTATTTCATCATATTGCCTCCTTGAAGGAAATCCAGGGAATGTGGCCACAGGATGGGAACTTCAGGTGTCTGTCCAGATTGCAGCCTCAATCCCCAGAGAGGAAGCTGTGACTGACCTTCTCTCAATGCCCCCCACGTGCCCTCAGGGGAGAGAGACTTGCTCACTTGAATGCTGAGAGCCTAACATCAAGGACCTCACTGCAACAGTGGATAAACTGATTGCTTTGAAAGATAATGCACATCTATAAAATTGTGTTCTCTTCCCAGTTCCTCCACCTGTACCTCATGGATAAGCCTGGGCTAGAGGTTTCCTGTGGCTTGTGGGGAGCAAAGAAATGTTAATGTCATAACAGTAAGTCATAAAAAGGAGGACCCAAAATGATAGGACCTCAACTGTGTTAAGAATTATTTTTCTTGAATGACTAGAAGCCCACATGGATAGTCACTTATACCTTTATAATCGGTATGCATTTCCTTCATAATCAGAAAACATTTGTAATCAAGGGGACAGGTAGGATTGGACAGAAAAGAACATGATAATGATGTGCAAAATAGCCAGGAGATTTAGTTGACCTCACCTCAGCAGGAGGCTGCCAAGAGTCAGTGCAGTGGCAAGTTGAATAGACAAAAGTCTATTTGACTTAAAGAGTCTGCCGGAAAGACCCTCACAGAGAACAGGGCCATTCTCTAGGGCGGAGGACACAGTGTATCTGAAGCCACTAAGCGCTCTGCCTGGAACATGTTAAGTCTTTAAATTCCAGAATTTATTATAAGAAATACCGGACTAAACACTCCAAGATCAGGTGGGTATTTGCCCCAAATGGCTGAAAGGTGAAGCTATGTCTCCCCCGACCCCCATGCCTGCCTGCTCTTTCTTGCAAATGCTCAGACTCAATCCTCCCAGTGCAGCAAGAGCTGTGTGCTAGACCTTATGCTAGGTGTATTTCAGATTTGTTGTTTTGACCTCAATATGCAAGAAAATCTTGTAATCTGCAGTGTTTATGATTTTAAAGAATTGCTTTCTCCCATACCTAGTGCTCCCTGCCCCCATTAGAATTCCCTATTCCTTACGCCTTGTCAATCAGCCTTGCTCAGTCGTTGCTGTTAGGCTGGAAAGGACCTCGGAGAGCATCTAACTTAATCCCTCATTTTACAGATGAGTAATTGGAGGCTCAAGAACTGAAGCAACTTGCCCAAAGCCAGCCAGCTCTCCAGAGGCAGGGCCCGGCCACGGACATGAGCACACTACCATTTTCATTGAGCCTTGAGATCAAACAATTTACACTCTACATTTAAAGATGAGCCTGAGTCTATGGGCAAGTGCCCTGGAGTCATCAATTCAGGACTAGTGTCCCTCTGATGTCAACTTGTCCTCTGACTGTGGGCCCTAGGTTCTGCTTCTACAAAACCATCTGAAAGAACCACTGCAGGGTTCGATGAGACAATAAATGTGATCCAAAGCACTTTGTCGACTGCAAAAAAGATAATATAAATTGTAGGCATGGTTATTCCATTGCTGAGTTAAAAATTTTTCTAGCAGTATTTGCATTTTAAAAGTGATGTTCTCAATGTCTGCCTTGTAACCAGTAGCCAGTGCTGGTGGTAAGGCACTCTCAAACACTGCTGCCAGGAAGGTGAGTAACTGTCCCCCAAACCACACTCATTAGCACCTATCCCCTACCAATGTAGGCAGAGTCCTAAACATACCTCCAGGAAGTGTTCATTGAAGCAGGGCTCGTAGTAACTACAGATGAAAAGAAACCGAGTGTTCCTCAGCAGGGAAATGGTTAAATGCCCCGTGTTACACTCATATTGTGAAATATTTTCCAACTAATAAAAAGAATGTATTCTTGTTCAACCTAGATCTATTGACCCAGAGGGGTCTCTGTTGATATATTACTAAGAAAAAAACAGGTTACAGAGAAACGTACTTACTTAATTTCGGTTTTGTAAAACTCTGAGTAAAATGATCTCCTATACTTGTGTTAGGAAAGCGCAGGGGAGAGAGAGAGAGGGAGGAGAGACAGAGAATCAGCAAGAATTAGGTCTCCTGGAGGTGAAGGACTCAACGTCCAGTGGTGGAATTTCAGGATTGTCAAAACAAAGCAGGGAAACATCAAACATGCTACAAGGCAGGAAATCTCTGCTCCGCAGGCAGCCAGGGGCTGATTCTGCTCCTGCGTCTGTCCTGTGGGTCACACTCCTCATTCTCAGTACAAGGAAAGGGATCAGAGGCTGGTTGGGCCCGGCCTCCCTTTGCCTATCTCTGCAAGGAAGTAGGAACCTTGGGTAAAACCAAGTGTTTTGGATTGATCCCTGTCCTGTTCTTGGTTTCTCCGTTAATATTAAGGACAGAGCCTAAGGTGCGAGCCAAGGTTATAAACCCAGAAGCAGGCAATCGAGTGTTCTCCACGATAACACGGCACCCTTCAGAGCACAGGGAGGATGGACTTCAGCATGCAATTACCAATATAGATTGTTGTTTCAAGGAATAGGGTTTTTTAATCATAATAAAACACTTCTCTGCTGGCAGAGCGCTGCTTTCGCTCACGCCTTATCGCTTCTCGATTGCCCGGCATCCAGACTCAGGCCCGACAGGGAGGCCTGAAGACTGTGGTCAGGAGGGGAATCTCAGCTTCCCTCAGTCAGGGAAACTCATCAAGAGGGTGGCGCAGCTGGGTAACAAGCCCCGGCAATGCTGAAATTATATAGCCTTCTAATTCCTGGTCACTTCAAGCCACAGTGAGCTATGTAGATTCTGGAAAAATGAGTTGCAATTTAATCCTTAAATGCCATCTTGTCTGGGAAGCCTTCCCCTCAGCCCCAAAGTGAACGGTTCCTTTCTCTGTGCAGCCTTGTACTTCGTTAGACCCCTTCTAGGCATTTACTACGGCGCTGCTGTTACTTGTCTGCTTGTCTTCTCTCAGGTTTTGTTCATCCTTATATTAACCCCTTCCTCACCACAGCTTAGCAGGGTGCGGATCCCACTGAAGGACAATGGGTGTGGAATGAATCTGCCCCTACTATATAAGGCGCTGCGTAGGAACAGTCAAGGTGAAAAGGCCCCAGGCTGGACGTGAACTCAGTGTCCTAGAGAGACCTCTGCACCCACACGTCTACTGCAGCGTTATTCCCAATAGCCAAGACACAGAGGCAGCCTAAGCATCCACTGACAGATGAACAAGGAAAATGTAGCATATAAATGCGATGGGATATCATCCAGCCATCAAAAAGAAAAGTCCTGCCGTTCACGGTCAACACGAATGAACCCAGAGGGCGCGACACTCAGAGAAATAAAACTGCACAGAAAGGTAAACATTGTACGGCGCCACCTGTAGGCAGAATCTAGAAGCGCTGAACTCAGAACACAGTTGATTGGCAGTTGCCAAGGACAGGGGTGTACAGGAAGTGGGAAGGTGTTTTCTTATCATAAGGACGTTTGCACGAGACTGTTAATCGCAGCTCAATTTACAATTGGCAAACTGTGGGAACCACCTAAATGCCCACCAAACCAGGAATGGATTGACAAGCTGCTGTATATGTATACCATGGAATACGATTCAGCGACTAAAAAAGATGGAGATTTTACATCTGTTGTATTGATCTGGATGGAAGTGGCACACATTATTGTTAGTAAAACATCACAAGAATGGAGGAACAAGAATCCAATGTCCTCAATTCTAATATGAGGACAATTGATAACTGAGTACATGGTGGGGGGTGGGAGAAGGGGGATGTGTAGAGAGGTGGGGGGGGGTCACAGTGTGTGACACACCTCTTGGAGGTGGGACATAATTATAAGAGGGACTTTACCTAACAAATGCCATCAGTGTAACCTGGTTCTCTGTACCCTTAATGAATCCTCAACAATAAAAAATAAGTAAAAAGAAAACAAAATGAATAAGCTCTGAGGACCTAACAGACGGCATGGTGACTGTATTTAATAATGCTGTATTGTTTACTAGAAACTTGCTAAGAGAATAAATCTTAAGTGTCTTCCCACCACCCCCCACGCACACAAAATGGTAACTAAGTGCGGTGATGGATGTGGTGATTAATTTGATTGTAGTTATCATTACACACTGTATACATATATCAAATCATCACACTAAACGTGAACATATATAATTTTTATTAGTCAATTATACCTCAATAAAGCAGGAAAAAAATAACTTTATGCAATAAATTTTTTACTCCACAAATAACTTCTAGGGGAAAAAAAGAAAAAGAAAAAAGCTCAAGGCTTGGAATCAGGACAAGGGGACACCAGTGCTAGCCCTATGGCCAACTTCTGTATGATTTCAGACAAGGCACTGACCTTCCCTGGAATGAGTTTACCCTTCTATAAAATGACCACAACATAAAATATTAGGACTGAACAAAAGTAAGGAACTGGCTAGAAAATTGATGATCAAGGGAAGGAGAGATACCTGCCCTCTTCCTAGGGGCTCTCCCCACCCCATGCACTAGCAAACCCCCCAGTGGGGTGAGCTCACACTTCACCTCCTCAGGAAAGCCGTCCACACCCAGCCAAGGGGCGTGCGACTGGCTGCCCCGTTTGCTCCATGGTTATTTATTTAGAACTCTTTTTTATTCATGATGCTGTAAGTTGTGAAAGACACACAGAGAGACAGACTTGTGTGTTTTTATTATATCTGTATATCCCCAGGGCCTTACTTAGTACCTGGGCAATAGTTAGCACCCCATAAAAGTACAATAGACACATGACTGGGTAGGGGGGCAGGTGGCAAGAAAGGGAGGAGAGAGGGGAGGGAGACTTGATGTCTTCAATTCTGGTTTAGTTAAAATGCCTCTGAGCTGAACTAATAGAACTGATGTCTTTACACTATTTTGTTGATATATAAGGATAGAACAGAAGGGAATCTCTCTAAGATTTTGGGACTTGAAATTTTAAGTATGATTCCACTTTCAACCTGTCCTTACTGGAATTAATCTCAACTATTAGCGATATCACTAGGAATTGCACTATCCTTCCAATATTTCCCCAAATCAGTGCACTGATTACATGCACTACGTATGATCTTTCATGTAATCCTCAGAATAATCCTCTACGGTCAGTATTATTAGGCCCATTTTATGGGGAAAAAACCCAGCTTGAAGAGATGAAAAATTCACCTAAGCTCATTCTGCAAGGAGGTGGCAGAGCCAGGACTGACCAGAAGCCAAACGCAGTGGTCCACATCGTATCTATAAGGAAATCATTTCCTATCCATCTCTTAAGGAAGAAGCGATGTAGAGTGAAAAATTACGGGAAGGGAGAGTGGCAACTGGTTCACTGTAAATCTGACTCAGTATCATCGCTTGTTCACCATCCCCGTCTCTGGCACACCCACAACCTGCCTGACTCAGCCAAGCATGAGTGAGTAGCCGCATATGTCTCACACCCGAGAGCCTACCTACCCGCCTCCCAGAGCAAGGAGCTCTGTGATGTGGACACCCACCTGTGGTGGCCTGCTCAATAGGCATGATGGGGCCGCACTGCATATAAATGGACTCTTTCACTTAGCAGGAGGCAGGTAATTTCTTTTGTCCCTGCTGATGCATTATTGATTGTGATGAATGTCAGAGTGGGAGCCCATTCCAGGAGCCATTAAACAATAATTTCATCTCCGGTGGGTAATTGATTGCCAGGGGCCCGCAGTGGCCAGTTGTGAAGTGGTGGTAACAGTGAATGTTTTTATTTGGGTCAGGGTGTGAAGGGAAGATTGCATGATTTATTTATCAAATATCAAGCCCAGTTTTCAGGAAGAGGAAGCTAGACTGTGAAGTTGACCTTCTCTGAAGCCCAGACAGCCTGTCTCCTGAGGTCAGATTCCTGCTGTCAATATGAGGGGCAGACCTGAGATGCTCCCTCTCCCTGCCCCCAACCACCACTGCCCCTGTAAACCACTCTCCCTTCCCAGTCAGAAAATCCTACGCTCTGATTCTCAAGAACCAGTAACCCTCCTGTACTCCAAAGCCCAAGTCTTCCAGCCTGTGTCCTCACCATCAAACTCCTAATGCATCCTCTCTTAGGACAGGACAGTTTGCACCTGCTAGGCCTCTGAGTTCCTTTTATCAAACTCCTTCTTTGTCACTTATCCCCAGATGAAGTCATCTGCTGAGGGAGCCCTGATCCACCTCAACTCCCAGGTGAAAAAGTGTCACTGGCTCCCAACTGCTAGATTCTTACAGGGATACACACTTGATACTGACCCTGTGTTCTGATTATTTGTGTAGATTCCTGTCTAGACTGTATTGTCATTGATTCTTCATCTTTTCCAAATGACAGACTTTTTACAGGATGTGATGAAAAGTACGAAATTTCTCCCTTGGAGAAGATGTGAGCATCTTGCCAGATATAGAAAATATTGCATTCTAGTTTTAGGGTGCTGACTCGCCCACTGAACGCCATTCATGAACCTTATGTTAAGAACCCCTACCCCATGTTCTCACCACTAATCTGCAACTATTAGATGCACAACAACAGGCCCACATCAGAGGAAAACACAATCAAATTCAAGGAAGGGGTAAGGGGGAGAAGGGTTGGTAACCTCCCACCTAATGGGCACAAAGTAGGGGTCAATGGCACATCTCCTGGGTGAAGGACCCGGCTACGACTCAGGTGCTACCTAAGGAATGCAAATATTGCAACCCAATCATGTGTACTCGTGTATTAATCTGAAATAAATTTTAAAAAACAGAAAAAGAACCTCCACCCTGACCTAGCAGTCTGAGGTCGATATCTTTCTCATCTTTGAGTCTCCGGGCACAAGGCAGTGTGTGGCACACAGCAGGTGCTTAAAGGCTTGTTGGTTGAGCCGCATGAGTGTTGGGTGTGTAGGCTCACTGGGACCTGGGGTCCTCAAGCATCATTGACTGAGGGGCTGTGAAGCGGCATCTGGAGCAGTGCAGGTGCACGATGGAGCTGCTGCTGTTATCCTGAGCTAGACTTGGGTCTATATTTAGAGTTTGGGGAAAGGAGAAAATGTGGATTAGGACAGGTGTGAGCATCAGTGCTGTGCAGCACAGGATGGCTTTGTAAAACGGCACCAGGAACTGCAGACAGCACTAAAATGCAGAAACCAAAGCCAGTGAAGGTTCAAGACTCACTCAAACCTCTAGTCCCACTTGTCACATTTTGCTTTAAGAACCAGATGATTTGGGTAAAAATCTTGAACACAATATCCCTGCCCATAATCAAACAGCAAAACCACTCTCAGGACCAAGCTAACTTATGACTTGGGTTTTATCTTCAGCCCCCACAAATACGGCTGTCTGTGTTCCCTGGAACCACTCCTCTTGGAACACAAACAATCTCCAGTCTGCAGCTTTCAGGAATAAACTCCCAAAGACAAAGGCTGCTGCTGCAGGGAGGGCTGTCTAACCTCATGGTGAAGAATGGGGTCTGGAATCAGAGCGGCCGGATTCAAACGTTAACTCTAATGCTTATCAGATACAGGATCATGGGCTAGTTACTAAACCTCTCTCTGCTTCAGTTTCCTTGATTGTAAAGTAGCAGCTTCAGAAGTCCTACCCATAAGGCTGTGGGAGGAATAAGCAGGTGGCACATGTATATGGCTTAGGACACGTTAGCTGCCACTATTACAAGGGGTGTTTGTGGATAGGTATTGCTATTGCAGTTAAGAGTTCTGAGATATCACCTAACCCCCTGAGAATAGCCCACACCACAAAGTCCCACAGCTGCAAATGCTGACCTGGGTGGAAAGAAGGGAACACTTACACACTGTTGGTGGAATTGCCAACCAATACAGTTCTTTTGGGAAAAAGTACAGAGAACTCTCAAAAAGCTAAAAGTAGAATTTGATTCCACAATCCCATGACTAGGTACCAACCCCAAAGAAAAAAGAAATCATTTTATCATAAGGACATTTGCACTAGAAAGTTTATAGCAGATCAATTAACAATCACAAACATGCAGAAACAAGTCAAGTGCCCATCAACCCATGAATGGATCAATAAACTGTGGTATATTTACATTTATCAAGGAATACTGCTTTTGTATTTACCTAGCTGGGTTTAGAGAACAGTCTCTTTAGTCAAGTATTTCATCAATGGAAAAGCAAGCATCCTATGTACTCAATACTAATTTAAAGTAAGTAGATGAACTACAGGCCCACGTGAGAGAAAGACGCAATTAAATTCAAGAAGGGGGAGGGATTCTATAAGCATCATAGCCATTAGGGTACAGCATGAGGGTCCACGGCACACCTGCTGGGTGAGGGACTCAACTACAACCTGCACTTCAGCAAACGCAAACAATGTAACCTAATCATAGGTACCCCTGTATTAATCTGAATTTTTTTTTACAAAAAGAGAGCCCTGAGTCTATCTATGCAGTAGGAAAGGCTTATTTTATTTTAGCTCGCATATCAGTTGAGCAGTAGTTCATATAGGAGAATCACGTTGTTCTCCAAAGGTAAGAAACCAACCTCTTCAATAAGCTCCCAGTCAAAGAACCCATTCTCTGTGTGTCTGAAGCAAGCCAGCCCTTAAAGCTGACTTCAAATCCTCATGCCTGGAGGCTCCAGCACATATAGAAACCTCCTTTATTCTGACCTCCTGATGCATTTCCTACACAGGTTCCTTCTCTTGATATTCACTCAAACAGTATTTAACATTTACTATATATTTCCTAGTTAGAGCCCTCAAACGATCCTTCAGTGCAGAAAGCACATCTGATCATTTAGTACGGGCTCTGCCAGTACCAGCCATGCTCCCTCGGCCTACCCCAGGGCATGGACAGAGCACTGAACTTTAAATCAAAGACCCGGGTTTAAATTCCTTCCCTTGCTGGTGAATGTCAGAGTGGGAGTCCAGGGGCTGCTGGGCAAGAGACATATGACCCCACCCCAAGACGTGTTATCCATTTCTTCCCTCATAATAAAACCCCTGGTTTTAGCTTGACCCTGTCTATTTGGAATAAAGAGAATATTTTCCAGACCACTTTAAAGCTGAGTGTACCCAGGTGACCAAGTTCCATCTAGTTACGTCCAAGTGGCAGCTGTGTGAGACTTCTGCCCCTTCTTGATCCGTCTCTGTTGTGCTTCCAGGAATTTGTACACAGTGGTTGGAGGGAGATCTAGCTGCCCTCCTGGACTAATCTGGGTGAGGAGCACACCTGGACATGGTGGAATCTGCATCCCCAACAATTTCACGGAGTCAAAATGCTACTGCAGCTGCTTGCTTCCAAACTTTATTTAAAATAAAAATAAATGTCACTTGCAGGCTGACTGCAATCCTAAGTAAATACTCTGAACCTCAGGTTTTCATCGATGCAATGTAGCTAATAATCCACAACATCCTGACATGGAAAGGAAATACCATAACTGTAAACTCACTGCTACAGCAGAAGTTGCGTTATAACCACTTACAGAAAAAAAAAAAAAAAAAAATAGAGACACGAAAAGGAAAATTACAAAGGAGAAAACCAGGAGGAAAGACTAACCATCTCCACAAACATCGGGATGGAATTTTGGCACGAGCAGGTCAGGGTGAGGGCTGAGCTGGCCCTTGGAGCAGCCCTGGCTACCGAGATTGCAGCCGGCATGAACCGTTCTTCACCACACGTCCCACAGCACAAACACAGACGTGTACCAGAGCTGGGGGAAACCCCCATCCGAAAGGTGGGGAAGTCTGCAGGAAAGGGGACAGAGCGGGAAGCAGAGCACCAACTTTGTGTCACTTTCAATGAACTTGAAAAAGTGAAAGAGAGAAAAGTCATCTTTAACGTCCAGGAGGGGAGTTTATCTGCCTTGGCTGCCTGTGAAAGGTGGATTTATCATGGGTTTCTCTCTCCCTCACCTTTATTTTTTCATTCACTGCTCACTCCATTATCTTGTCAGTTGCAACCAGCAGCTCTGCCTGAACCTCCATCACTTCTCTCTTGCCACGTCCAGAAAGTGCCTGCGGAATCCTGACCAAGCCAGAGCCGGCCCCTCTCAGATTCCAAGCTTGCCCGCCTGCTGGCACTGCATGACAGCTGACAGATGGAGAGACGGCTCCCTGGGAGGCCTGGTCCCAGGCCCTCTATGCCAGCTAAGCCCGGGCTCTCCCCCGTGCCTCCAGACCTTCGTAACTCCTACGTACCTCAGAAAGCCCCTCCCCCTGTGCGAGGTCTTCCAGTCTTTTGCCTGTCTCAACACACCAGGCACCAATGCCCTCTTCATGCCAGCTTTGCAAGTCTAATCCTCCATCTTCCCCTTCCTTAGAAAGGACGCTTCTGGAAAGACAGGAGCGTGTCCCTTTAGGAACGACTTTCTTTACAAGAGTCTCTTAAAATGAGTTCAGCTAGAATGTGTGGAGCCCGTGGGTGACACTTTTCCTTACACTATCAGTTAATACTCACATGGCGTCCAATTTATAAGCGACGGACGTGCTTGCAGGGAAGTTTGTAAAACGCCAGCATCCTCCTGGGCGTTAACTAGCGGAGGCCGGATTTAAACCCAAACATCTGTGCCTCGGAACCTACTGTTTCCCACCACCTTTTCTCTGTCTCCTCATTAGTCTAGAAATACGGAACCTAATGAGACAGGTGGGCCTGTGATGGTCTCATGGTTGTCTCCTCCCCCAAACTCACGTGTTGAAATCCTCAGCCCCAACACGAAGCTACTAGGAGGTGGGCGCTTTCGAAGGTGATTATGTGATGGCATTAGCTCTCTTATGAAGGAGACCCCTCACCCTTTCCTCCACGCGAGGATGGCTGTCCATGAAACAGGGAATGGGCCCTGAGCAGACACTGAGTGGGCTGCTGCCTTGATCTTGGAAGTCTCAGCTTCCAGACCATGAGAAACAAATTCCCGTTATCAGCCACTCTGTCTACGGTGTATGTTGGCGTATCTGGCGTGCACTAAGAGGGCTCTCATCCCTGCTAGGCTCCTCTTGCACCAGTAAGCGACCCTCTCGTGTCAATAACGCCTCTCGGGACCCACCTGCCTTTATTCTGCACTCCACTGTCCTCGGGAAAACCCTGACTCCCCTCCTTCTCTGAGCCTATGCCTATCACAGCCCTAGTTCGTTGCCTGAGGATCCCAAGATCTTCCCTTTAGCCCAGCGGTTCTCAATCTGTGGGTTGCGACCCCTTCGTAACAACGAAAATAAACGGCGGCAGTAGGAAAGTTGAGAACCACTGCTTTAGCCCAAACAGAGGCTGCTGCCTGCTCATTTGCATAAGTGAGTGCTTTGTTTCTGGGAATCAGGGCAGCAGATTAGGAAACCTTTTCTCCAGGTTGGGAAATCTTTCTCCAGATTTCACTCTCAATGACCTCACATATTCAGGTTTTCATTACCCATCATACAACCCAAGCAAGGAGCTATCCCTAGATGTTTTTTAACTGAGAGGTTTTTTTGTTTGCAGTTTTTGGCTGGAGCCAGGTTTGAACCCACCACCTCCGGTATGTGAGCACCCTACTCCTTTGAGTCACAGGCACCACCCATAGCCCTAGATGTTTTTAATGCTTTGTAAGATGTAGAGCTGAGCTGCACCTGTGTTTCTTCTTACACCATTTAGTTAACCAGCACCTGCTGTGGAGTGGGGGCTTGTAAGTGCTTGGGCAACAGGGATGATGGAGGTACAGCTCCTGCCTTCCAGGACCTGCAGGAAGACAGATCCCTGAAAAATACCTATGGCCCACTACGCAGGGCCTGCGGGTTGGAACATCACCTTCTCCTGGTTTCTATCTGCAATTTTGATATGCCCGTGGGCAACCCACAGTCTCACGTGACTTTTTAAATGGTTTGAACCCACTGATGCTGCAAAACGTACCAGTTGAAAGTGTGAATTTACCACCATGCTGCAAAAGCTGCCTCCTCACACAGCCTGCATCCTGCCAAGGTCCTGCCGCTCTCCATGTCTCAGTTTCCTCTTCTGCAAAGTGTTGGTGTGAAGAGGACTGAGTTAAATAATGCTGGTAAAGTGCTAAGAATAGTTTCTGGCACGTAGTGAATATTCAGTAATTATGAGCCTCTTCATGCTGGTCGAAGGGACCTCGAGGACAGCTGGGACTTTAATGGATGAACTCACGTACCTTCCCATGCCCCAATCTCTACAACGCATTGGCTTTCTTTGTTGCCCTCAGTCCACTGACCCCTTGCTCCCGTCATTCTGTCACATTAAATCCAAAGAGGTCGTCAACCAAGACCCTGGCCTTCGCAGGTCTGGCCAAGGGGACTTTCATCGCTTGGTTCAGTATCTGTTTTAAGCAGAGCAGTTAAGAGCAGGGTAGCCTGGGCCCCACTTCATTTTCTGGTGTTTTTGAGATCCTTACAGGGTAGCAGCAGTGCAAACCTCCCCATACAGCCTGTGGTGGTGAGGTTTAATAAAATACATCTTGACAGTCTGCTGCTGACACCTCCCTTCTCCGATAACTCCTGGTTACATCCTCTGTGAGCTAGGAGACATATAATACCACTTGGAATTCAACGCTCATAATGGGTTATTAGCATAATATTGTATCTAACAGCATTGTGAATTTAAAACTCAGCTTCTTTGGGTTTTAGTCTTCCTCGAGTGGGACCAGAGGTAACTTCCTGAGCACACGGACACCAGGAAGTCACAGCCCTTTGGTTATCTTCCAGTGAACCTAGAAAACCATTCAGGTGAGTCACAAAACGTCAGTGGAACAATGTGACGTGGCTTTAGAGGACAACTTGCCCAATCTTCTTTGCTTTTAACAAATGGGGTAACCACGGCCTAGGAAAGGCTAGCAAGTCTCCCCAGCTGTCCTCGAGGTCCCTTAGACAGGGCCTAGGAGGCCACCACAGCAGTGTCTGGTCCTTTTGACTTCACCTTGATGTGATGGTGACAGGAGTTGGGAGGGGCCTGTCCTCTCCAAATTCCACGATGATCTCCATTGGGGAAGGAAAAGAACTTCTGAATTGAAAATAAACAATGAGAGGGCTGTTGAGAGAATTAAATGAGAGAATGCATTTAAACAGGGCGGCACCTGTGGCTCAGTATAGGTAGGGCCCAGCCCCATATACCGAGGGTGACGGGTTCGAACCTGACCCCGGCCAAACTGCAACAAAAAATAGCCGGGCATTGTGGCAGGTGCCTGTAGTCCCAGCTACTCAGGAGGCTGAGACAAGAGAATCGCCTAAGCCCAGGAGTTAGAGGTTGCTGTGAGCTGTGACACCACAGCACTTTACCGAGGGTGATAAAGTGAGACTCTGCCTCTAAAAATAAATAAATTAATTAATAAATACATTTAAACACCTTAATCCAGTGCTGGGCACATTAAAATGCTCAGTAAAAACAATGTCTCCTGATGCCCAACCTCAGAAAAGATGGTTGCATGGATGTTACTGTGCAGTCACCTCCCTCCTTACTGCCTACCAATTAATTAATGCAGTCTGCAAAGCAAACATGGTTAGTTTATACTATGAGTCAAGTGCTGGGATGAATCATAGTGTCCACCTGGTGCTCACAGTCATGGTCACATAACATCACCACCCAGGGTAAGACACCAGAAAGTAGAGGCTCCTGATTCCCAGGCCCAGTGGGCATCATAGCTGTTCACACGCCCTCAGCCTCTCCACCAGCCAGCACAGTGGTCCCCATCCCCTTTTCCATGGGCAGGGACGTGGGAGCAGAAGAGACTAATTTCCCCTGCAGTGGAAGCATCAGGAGCCCGGCTGCCTCGTCTCCTTGCTGTACCCCGGCTCACTGAGCTGCCAAGTCTGAGGTGGCGCTTCTCCACCAGCCTCGTCCCTGCTGACAAATGATGCCTGTGTCATGTAAACAGCAAATAAAACAGCGTGATGTGAAGCCACTGAGGGTCTGAGTCTGTCACCGCAGCAGTGCCCTAACTTAGCCTGGCTGGTGCACCCTGGAATGATGAGCGGAGACTTCCTGTTTCTCCATCAGCGCCTCTTCCACTGTCTCGGCCCGTCTCCCCGCCCGGCACGCTGGCCCATGCTGCTGTTTTCTTCTAATGCTGATATTTGCCAGCCCGAAAGTCTCACCTCCTCTCCAATTGTGTGACTCTTTTTAGTCTAATGAGGGACCCCTAAGGGAAGGGGAAAAGCATTCCAAAACCTCCTCCCTCAACCCTCCCCATCCTCGTCCTCTACCTCCTGGCTTCTGCCTCAATGAGCAATAGATGAAGCAATTGTGTTTTAATAAAGAAAATTGATTTACCTTTTCAGCATTTTAACAAATGGCAGTGCACACACATCTCTAAAGATTTATGCCCACAATTTGCAAAATTATTTCTCTATTGATCAGCGTGGGTTTGTTTTTCCCAGGTTCAGTCAATTAAGTAGTAACATTCAGATAGGTAAATTAGTTGAACCTGTGAAGTCCCTGGTGAAGGAAGATACTTGTGTTCTCAAAGCGATGTTAGGGGTGTAGGCAGGTGCCTAGGGCCTCACTGGGCAAGGACAGAAGACCCCAGAAAGTCTGGGAGAGGGAATAAGTGCAGGTGGAGAGAAGGGAAAGGTGAACCGTGACCTTAGAAAGCCACACTGAGGGTGTCTCTGGCAGCTCCATCCCTCAAGACAGATGGCCAGCCTTGGCCCCTGTGATTTGACGGGGGAAGAAAATGGGGGAGTAGGGGGTCAGAGTCAGCTGTGGACACCCACACGGGAGCCCTCCTTGTCTGCCCTTGCCCAAGCACCTGCCCCTCTGCACCCGACCCTGCTCCAGCCCCCTTGCCTGGGTTTTACAAGTAGCTCGGCAAATGAGGCTCCTCAAAGGCCTGCATTCTAGGGAAAGATCTCAGGAGGATCGCCAAAACGTTAGTGGGTATTTTCTTGGGGTGTTACAATAGAGCTGTTTTTCATATCCAAAAGCTTTGCCTACGGTTTCCAGTTTTTTTAAGGGTAATCACGTATCACCTCTGTCATAAAACAAAGCTTTAAAAAGGCTCTAGTCATCTGAGGGGCTCATGGTTTGCTAAGAATCTTATACATATCTCATGTGTCCACAGATTTGTCCACACCAAACTTACCTTCCAGCTGACCCTTAGTGCTGACTCACCTTCTGTGGGAGGCTCTAAGACAGCCACAGAATCACATGCCAGCTTTCTGGAAACAGTAGTACCAGTTTTAAGATAGGTATGTAATTTTGGGGGGGTCAAAATATGTGTAAGAGTTTGCACATATTGGGTACCTTATAACTTGCAAAGAGTTGCACATATGGGTATCTTATAACTTGCAAAATAGTTTCAGTGCTCATCTGACTCATTCTCACAACAAATCAGGGAAGTGGGTATCAAGTGACCCATTTTGTTGATGAAAAACTGAGGCTAACATTCGGATTCTGTAACCCAAGCTCCATTCTTTTTCCCTTGTATCAAGCATGCTATTTCTGAGTTGGAAAAACATGTTCTCTTAGAACTTTTATCCTGGTTGATTATAAATGAAAGCAATAAAGCAAAAAATAAAAAGGGGAGGAAAGGTGAAAAGGAAAGAGAGGAAAGAAAGAAATGCCGACGGGCCGTGCTGGGTGCAGGAGACACAGAGGAGTACTGCATGGTCCTGGCTTTGAGAAACTTCTGTTCTGGAGGAAGAGAAAAATGCAAATCGCTGATCCCAGGGCCCTTGCCGAACTAGGAATGAGGGAAGAGGGGAACTATTGATCTTGCCAGAAAAGGGGTTAGGAGAAGAGTTTAAAAAAAAAAAAAGGCATCTTTTAAAAAGCGACATTTGAACAGGACCCTTGCTGAAAAGAAGGGGTGACTACATAAGGGACTTATCCTCCTAGTCACGAAGATCAAAATTATTTTCAAGGCTCAATAAAAGGATAGGGCTGTGATGTGGAATTCCAGGTGCTGAGACCAGGGGCAGTGGGTATTTGGGGCAGAGACAAACCAAGCCTGGCAGAGAGCACAGACTTAGCAACTTCTGAAGGGTCACCTCACCTAGGGGGCGGTGCTCACCCTGTCCAGGCCTGATAATTACTACAGTGCCAACTTGGCCCCCAGCCCGTTCCCAAGAGGCTGCTGGGCTGTGGACCTTCTAGGTCCCTGAGGGCTCTTACTTTTCTGGGCTACCACCAAAATCCAACCCTTCCATTTGGGGGGCAAAAGAGAAAGCAGCTGAAGGCTAATTGCTCTTTCCACAGGAAGCCATCCCTCTCTTCTGAGCAAATATGGACCCGTGCTATTCTAGAAAGTCTGTGTACTCGCTGACGTGATTCCATGATATTTGTTCTTTCAATCATCCAACAAGTATTTCATGTATTCATTCAACAAATATTTATCCCAAGGCATGTTTAATGAATGCTTAGTTACTAAATGTTCCACATTGCACGGCTGCTTCCCAGCGTAAAAGCCACATCCATGTTGTGGTCTGTTAGGCCTCTGTGACCCGGGCCCTGCCCCTTTCTGAAATCATTTCCCCTCTCCCTTCCACCCACACTGGCCACCTCGGTCTCCCACTATTCCGTGCAGACTCCAAGGATATTTCTATTCTGTACCTGCTTTCTTTTCTCCTTCTTGCACCAAGACCTCACCCAGCCCTGACACAGGAGAAAAAAGTCAGGTGCCCCCACATGTCCCCCTCCAGACAGCTGCATCTTGGCCTACAAGTTCGCCAAGCTCTGCTGCCACATCATCTTATCCCAGAGCCGTCCCTGGCCACCTGATACAGAGTCCCGACTCCCCATCTCTGTCCATCCTTTTTATCGTGCTTTGTTTTCCCCGTGGCATGAGATGACTGTCACAATACAGAAGCTCAATTGTCTGCACTTTTCACTACAGTGACACCTGAGCTTGTCACTGTGCCCCTGTGCCTGGCAGTGCCCCCTGTATAGTAGCTGCTCAATAAACATGAGTTCAATGAACTGATGGATCAGGGACAGGGTGCGGCTGGGCGGGAGCTACGTGGTGAGTTTCTGAGCTGTTCACCATCTTCTCCTATCCGCTGTATTCCTGTATTTAAAGAAGAGTGTGCCGGCGTGTCTGCAGACTGATAGTGAGAAGCCTCTGAGTGAGACGCTCGGCCCTGAACACTGTCAGAGACAAGACACAGGCCTAAATGATCCATGGCTGGGTTCCGGTCTGGCAGTTCCCATCTAACCTGCAAGTGCCAGGTAATTGGATTGGTAATGGGATATGGAGACTTTCACCTTGAGGTCACTGCCTCACTGCCAGCCCAAGGGAAAGCCGCAGCTGAAAGTCATTGCTCTTGGGGAGCAGTTCCTGGATCTTTGGGAAACACTTGAATCTGGGTTTCAGAGTAAGGCTGTGTCCAGTCCCCAGGAGAGGACTTGCAAGGCTGCTTTCCACATTCTCCTGTCCCCTTCACCCCTGGAAGGACCTCCCAGGGCCACAGAGGAAGACTGGTCCAGCCTCAAGTCACCACCCTTCCTTGGAAGTGACGTGAACCGGTGGTCACGATGCTACCTTTCCGGAGGGCTCATGGGCTCTGACCTCACCTTCATTGTGAGGCTTTCTTTCTATCATAACCAACAGGCCCTGCCAGGTCATAAACAGAAGGGAAAAGACTGTGGTTCTGGAGTCTGAAAAATGTGGGCTTGAATCCTGGGCTGTCCTCTTTCCAATTCTAATCCTAAAAAATTAGTTAAGCTCTTTGTATTTTCCCTTCCCTGTCCCTGAACTAGGAATAAAAGCACCCGCCATGTGGCACCACTCCGAGGTAGCTTATCCAAACCACCCGGCACAGGCCTCGCACACAGTAGGTGCTGGAGAAATCACAGCAGGTGCGTACAGTAGTAGGGGCCTCCTCCCAGGAACTAGGAAGGGGCATATTTACAGCTCTGCCCTAGGATTCCATTGGCTTTTCATTCATCAGATTGTCACTGATGCCCAATGAGCAATAGGCACAGTGGCAGACACTAATTAAGTGCCCAGTGTGCCCAGAATGGGGGAGAGGTGTGCACAGAACTACAGGGGAACAGCCTTAGGAAACACACGAATTAGCAAACAGTCGTACGTCAGAAAAAAACACAGGCTAAAGGGCCCCTGCATGGAAAAAGAAAGCTCACGACAGTTGGGAGTTGGGTCTGTCTCCGTCTCTGGGCCTGGCCCTCCTCTGGCCCTTTTAAAGGGATTTGTATATGGGAAGTATATTGGATCCATTTAAATAAGTGAGAAGGAATAGGAGCTGGAAGTCAGCAGCCTTACCAACTTCTCCCTGTGACTTCAGAGTTCATTGCCAGGGACCTGTGTTTACGCTGTCTCGCCCCAGGACTGCAGCCCAGCCATCCTGCGGGACTCTGCAGCCAGGCTGGGCTGACTCACGGTGGCGTGTGGCTGCGGAGCTGACAGCAGTGGCCTGATTTTGGACATGTGATTATCCTGCAGGCTGCTGACAGGAGGCTGAGGGAGGAGGCTTCCTGCTGTATAACCCAGGCCATCTGGGGACATGCCCAGCAGGGAGCAGAGTTGAACAGGGGTCTACCTACCTCCACCTTAGCTGGAAACGTGGGGTGGGGGCATTTCAGAGACCAGCTCAGGTGGAGGCAGGGTGTGATTTGTCTTGTCCTGAGAGATCTGACCTGGCACAGAGACTTCTCACTTGGCAGAGCCAGCCGGGCAGCTAGTTCAGCGCCTGGGCCCTGGAGACAGAGCAGGAGACCAGAGGAGGAAGGGCACTCACCTCAGAGCTGCACCACTTCTCCCCTCTCCCCAGCCGTCACCCCAGCTGGTCTGAATAAACTAAGGGACTCTACTCTCTTTTCCTTCTCCCCTCAGAAGACGTGGTCTTTGAGGACCCTGGCTCTGCCACTGTGAAACCATAGTAAAGACAGGATAGCTTCAACACGTAAGGACAGTAACTCTGTCCCTTCTTGTCCTTGATGCATAGGAATGTTATTTTATTTATTTATTTATTGTGAGACAGAGTCTCACTCTGTCATCCTGGGTAGAGTGCCATGGTGTCATCACAGCTCATAGCAACCTCAACTCTTGGACTCCAGCAGTCCTCCTGCCTCAGCCTCCTGAGTAGCTGGGACTACAGGCACCCACCACAATGCCCAGCTATTTTTAGAGATGGTGTCTTGCTCTTGCTCAGGCTAGTCTCGAACCTTGTGAGCTCAAGTGATCCACCTGCCTCAGCCTCCCAGAGGGCTAGGATTTCAGGTGTTAGCTACTGTGCCCAGCTGTCCCACAAGGATGTTAAGAAAATAAAACCAGGTGGCCACTGTGAAGGAGCTCTGGAAGGAACAGTGTCCCATGCTCCCCCACCCCGGTTTGCCAGATGAAGGACCCACAAGCCACTCTAGCCACGCAGCAGGGTGGGAACCAGCCAGCCAGCACCTCTATTGTTTTTGTGGGGAAGTCAGTGGCACCAGGTGCCATGGGCAAAACTGGGAGGGACACAGGCAAAGGTGTCTTTGCCCTGCCTTCATCCCAAGGCACATCCCAAGGCACACACTGCCCCTCATCTGGACATCCAGAGCTTCTTCCTAAGGCTACTGAAGTGCCCGTGCAGGAGACACCTGCCTTTGGAAAGGCCACGTGGGGAGGACACAAGACTTCTAACAATGGAATTTTAGAGCACCATCTGTGGGAAATGGGGGGTACTGTTTGGGAATGAAGGTCCTTCAGTTGACTTTGAGCGTCAGTTCCTAGTCCGGCTACTGGATTCCCAGTCAGCCCTGGTAACCGCACTGGTCGCCCTCCCCTGCTCTCCCCCCGCCTCTGTGACTTGTGTCTCCTCCTCCTAACATCAGGTGTGCTGGGGCCTCTAGGTGCTTTCAAAGCTCAGACTTCATGGAGGGCAAAAGTGAGCCGGAGGAAGGAGAGCGAGGAAAGTACAGGTGCAACAGGGAACGAGGACAGCTGCTTCCTAATGATGCATTTTGGTATCAGCAAGGAGACAGTTTAATGCTATTGTTTCTGTGCATATTAAACGCTAATCCACGTCCTGTTTTGGCAACACAGGCTACCTCACATCTGTATGCCTTACCTACAATCTGTAAAGCTAATTTGTTAAACAGCTTTCTTCTCCCAGGGGAATGAGGTCATTGGTCACAGAAGATTGATTAAGCTCTTGGAGAATCAACATTAATGAAAATCAACACTGCCTAATGAGTGTTTTTATGGCAGGCTCATAAAAAAGAATTTTAAAAGGAGAAACAAATAAACAAAAACAGCAAGAAAAGCCAGAGCCTTCCCTCCGGATGTCTCTCAATCCTCACCGTAAACTTGGAGACGGGGCAGTGGTAGAAATGCCTTCTGCTGAGCCAGGCTTCCTCCTCTCTGCCCGACCCTGACTCACAGTCATGAGGTCTGAAAGGTTTTCACGCGTGTACGTGCAGGTGCGGTTCCCATTGCTCAGGCCAAACATTGTGTGGAGAGAAAACCAGACTCAACGCTGGTGGCACCACTCACTAGGTGACTTTGGGCAGGGAATTATACCTCCCTGACCATTTGCACATACGTAAAACAGGGACGTTAATTTTCACCATGCCCCCCTCGGTACTGATTGCACTGAGAATTGCTGGCTAGTGTGTGTGAACGATATTTTAAACCACAGAGACCTCAGTAAATTGAGGGATTCTGATCGAAAAGACATGGCTGCAGGGTGGCTGGTGGGCCGGAGAGCAGAGTCACACAACCTGGGTTTGAATCCAGGCTCAGAGCCCAGACCATGGGTCACCCGCTGTGTGACCTCAGTAAAGTCACATCACCTTCCTTAAGCCACACTCTGTCTCTGAAATAAGATTTTTTTTTTTTTTTTGAGACAGAGTTGCACCCTGTTGCACTAAAATAATTGCAGCATTGTACTCTTAGAGTTTGGGGAGGATTACATGGGGGAAGGACTACCCAGTGATTAGGATGGGGTTGGGCACTTGATAAGCAGTTAAGAAAAATGAGCCAGTATGATCAGTTATCCTCCCTCTGCACAACTCCAGCCCTTCTCTTTCCACAGAGAAGAGACGAGAGAGCCCAGTCCACCCACCAGCAACCGCCTATGTACAGACCAATCCACAGGTCCCTGGGTCTGCACAGAAGCCAAATGGACACAGACACTGAACACCTCCAGCTCCATAATGTCTCTGGGGCCCTGGGATGGAGAGCAGGGGAAAGGCTGGCAGGGGATTGAGGGAACTGATGGAAGGGGGTTGTGTGGAAAAGCTTGGAATGCTCAACTCTACAAGACAGACACCTGAGACCTATCAAAATAACCATAACTGGAGAAAGTAGTTTAAGAAGATGCTAGCTGGCTAGTCTCACTGCAGTGCCTATAGCAAGCAAACAGGCTTAAATGGAAAAAGGAATGATGTGGTAAGCATGTGAAAACCCGGGGGGGGGGGGGGAAAGATAAGAAAGAAAGGAAAAGAAAGAACAGAGAGAAAGCAAAGAAACTTTTTCCACCACCCCCTCCCCAGAATGTTTTTGTTAAATAAATATATAAAGAAAATGAATCAGTTAAAAAAAAAAACTGTTCTTTCCTATTTTTTTCATTTTGTTTTTCCAGTTCTTCATGTCTCTAATTTTACCTAAATGATAATTTTATGAGCAAATCAAGTTATACATAATACATTTTATGTTTCTTCTTAGCAAAATGATTTTAGATATGTAAATTGCACTACAAAAATAAATATTGCATGATATTCTAATTTTTTCACCAAATTTACATTCTTCTTTCCCCCAAACTCCCCCAACCCTGTATCTCTAGTAGTTTTAACATTTCCAAGACCTTGACATTTATAAATTTAGCTTAGATCTAAGAGAGAAGTGACTTCATTTGGGATTAGGAGGTGCTTTTTGTTGATTGATGAGATCCTAAAATCTAATTGATGAATATTATTTCATCTCTGGACCAGTAATTAGAAAGCTGAATATAATCGTACGGAACAGAGTAGGATAGAATCTGAACGACCCTCTATATATTTTTGTGGCAAGAGTTTTAAAATCTATTAAACATAACATCTGCAGGCTCAGATACATTTGAAATCCTCCCAAGACTCAGTCTCCATTTCCTGAGGTATATGCCTGGTGAAATGGGTATGTGAATTCTCCCCAGGCCTCACAGGCAGAAAGGTATGGCAGGTGCCCCTGTCCTTATCCTATTTCTGGATGCTCTCTGTGGCTCACACTGCCACAACCCAAACATGGAAATCTAGTGAGGATTTACGGCCAAAAGCTTTGGTCATTAATCATCCAGATTTAGCTCTAATTCATCTTCTGGAGACCCTAAGTATCAAAAACTTCTGGTTAAATTACATAGCCATGTGTGACTATTTAAATTAATAATACAGTAGACCCTCTGTAAGTTGACCACCCAAGGGTCTGTAATGAACTGTCAGCATGTTTAACGTAAAGAACTAGGCTTACTGTACTGATATATACATGTGGTGCATGTCTGGTCCAAGAAAATTAGGACAACTTAGGAAGGTGTCATTGTAGGGAGGTGGTCACCTATAGAGGTTCTACTGAACTAAATAAAATTAAAATTTCCAGTTCCTCAGTTGTACCAGCTGTATTTCAAGGGCTACTTAGTCACATAGGGCTAGTAGCTTCTATGCCAGACAGAAAAGATAAAAAAATTTCCATCATTTCAGAAAACTCTATTGGAGGGGTATTAAAAATAATGAAGAAATTAGCAATTATTAAGTGCTTGCTATGTGCCAGGACCTCTGTATTTCGAGTCTCGTTAAATTATCTGATAGTCTATGTAGTAAGTGATATAATTCTCACTTTCAAATGGAGAATTGGAGGCTAAGGAAATTTTGCCTATCCAGAATCCCATAGTTAGTGGAAAAGCTGGGGAGTCTAGAACTGTCCAGTCTTGAAGCTCTGCTACAGGTCTTGGCATAAGACCAAGATGAGTAAGATAAAAGTTTACAGAGGGTGTGTATGCGTGTGGAGATGGGCGATAATAAAAATGTGGGCCAAAAATTAAAATAAATAACTTTAGTAGAAGAAGCAGACTCCTTCCCTTCACCATGCACCTCCAAGGGAAGAAGGAGTAGCTGCCCCTTCCACGGAGGCCCCAGTCCTAGTTCAATGAGAGCAAGCACTGAGTAGACATAAAGACCACAGTGCCAAAGCCTGGGGAGTAAGTGCAATATTGGAATCAGATAACCTTGTTGGCTGAAAATTCATCATCACAGGGGGCTTCTAGATACTCCATGGGCTCATCCCTCTGTTACTGAGGCTCAAGAGAATCTTTTCACATTAAGAGAATGAGAGCAGCTCCATCTAACACAGCCCAGGCTGCTTGTAGAGACTTGAGAGTAGGTCTCTTTTTCTGTGAGGGTTGCTTTGAAAATAGCTACACATTAGGGTCCAGTTGCCCTGTTTACAGAGAGCTTTGGCAGCCACAGTATCCTGGAGCAGCCCCAGCATCCTCTTTCAGTAATAAAACTTGGTGCCATTCTTCCCAACAGCTGTGGTGAGAACCAACCTATGAAGTCCTTGAGTAATAACAGTTGAGGGGCAACAGCTCATCAGAGGAGGCTGCTACAGTGGGGAGGCACATTCATAGCCTCACTCATGCACTCATGGTGGGTTAGGGTGGAGGTCATGACCTAGGCAAAGGAGGCACACTAGACAGAATATTGGGATGGGTGGAGAGAGGAGCTCTTGCTGGATCACATCTAGGGTCTACTTCATAGCACACAGCAAAAGTCAGAGGATCTGGGCATGGTTGTAAATGATTGATGTCTTCTCTACCAAATCACAGTCTCACTAAGAGAAGGAGTTATGTGTTAGCTACCTTTTCCAGCTTCATCCCTATTTCTGGAACAAAGAAGATACTTGGTAAATATACTGATTCTCAGCAATGAAATCAGAGTTCCTCATGTATTAGTTATGGGTCTTTGGAGAAAGAACCAAAAGACTACATAGAGATACATAAGAAGAGATTTATTGTGGAAATTGGCTCCTGGAATTATTGAGACCAAGAAGTTCAACAATATGCCATCTGCAAGCTGGAGACACTCGAAAGTTGGTGGTGTGATTTATTCTGAGTCCAAAGTCCTGACAACATGAGTTTGGAGGGGGGTTGATATAAACCCTGGAATTCGAAGGCCTAAGAACCAGGAGATCTGACATCTGAGGGCAGGAGAGCATGGACATTCCAACAACAGAAGGGAGAGAATTCACACTTCCTCCACTCTTTTGTTCTGTTTTGGTGCTAACTGGATTGGATAATGCCCACTCACAGTGGTAAAGGAAAATCTTTACTCAGTCTGCTGATTCAAATACTCATCTCATCCAGAAACACCCTCACAGACATGCCCAGAAATAATGTTGTACCAGCTCCCTGGGCATCTTTCAGCCTAGGCAAGTTGACACATAAAATTAACTATCACAGTTCACTTCATGGAAAACTAGCTTTAAAAGATGATAATGGATATTTTTAAAAGAAGGAGGAAATACAGAAAAAGAAAGCCTTCCATGGTCAACTTAGTTTGGAAAGCATTGGATTAACAAGGTTCAACAGGGCAATTTACTCTAAGATTTCTCTGAGCCTTTTAAATGATAACAAGGGGAATATAGAAAGCAGCATTTCCTAAGTTTAATTGACCATGGAATTCTTTCTCCACAGAGCTTCTTTTGAGACTATTGTTCTGTGGAAGTACTGTTCAGGACCTCTAACTTCAGCTGCGTATTACAGTCTTTAGATAAAGCAAGTATGTTACTTTGAGGTTGATTGGCTAATCAATGAATTATACCACCACCTAAAATGTCACTAGTGGCACACCATCCCTGGATTTATTTATCCATCTAGGGAACTAAAGGGTGCTCACCTATATTAATGCTGGCCTCAAAAACACAGATTTCTTCTTGTCTGTTTCTGTACCAATGATACAATAATTACTAGCCTAGAAATCAGTCAAGTTCATCACCATATCAACAATGAATTAATGTACCTATTAATATTTTTGAGCATCTACTATATGCAAAGTATTATTTTATATATCCTAGTAACATAATTCTATAGAAGACAAAAGGATTATTCCAGATCTCCAGAAATTTGTAACCTAATTGGGGGAATTAGAAATATACATTTTTCCTTTGGGGTATCTGTTCCCTGCTGCTGCTCACACCTCCACTTTAAGATGCCTTCTTTCTGGAGAAGAGGAAGGAAGATGGCCAACTAGAGGCAGCCTTTGCCAGAGGCTCCTATCTAGAAGGAGAGATACTGGACAGAAGTGGACTAGTGAAGCTGAAGGTGAGGAGCTGAGCTACGATAGAAGATAGACAAGTACACATCATCTGTGCTGAGGCAAGCTGCAATTCCAAGAGAGATGATCCAAGAAAACAAATTCAAGGTACAAAGCCCATTGTCAGGAGGCTTACTGTGGGCTTTCTAAAAGCAAACAAGGAACAAAAGACATGCCATTTTACCCCACAGGAGAGGGCCATTAAACACGGGGCCTTCTTCTCCAGGGAGGTGCCACTTGTGAGCCTAGGCATCATCCTGCCCAGGATAAAATTAAACAAATACTTTCCTTACAATTCTGAACTACCAGTCCACCCTTCCCCCCCTTGCCTGACAGTCTGCCCCCCCCCTTCAGATAGCAGAGTGTTTGGCAATTAGATAAGAGACTGGGACATTGTGTGGGACATTGTGTGGGCCATTGGGTAGCAGCATAAAAACAGTGACTCAAGTGGGAGCGGGGTGGATGGTTATGGGAAGAGAGGGATGCATGGAAGAGAGGGACATACTAGATGGTGCAGGACAGACATAGGCACTGATGCCCCTTTTCTGACTTTGGTGGGTTTTTTCTAACTTGGTGGCTCACCAGAGCAGATCAGGCTCTATCCCCTCAGGTTTGCAGGATGGTATTGCCTGTGGATTTCTACTGTTGGATTTCTGGAGACCCTTTGAACTCTCCCTGTTGGGCAGTAATTGCACTTCCCGGGACATCTAATTAGAACTCTCAACCTGGACTGTCCACTCAGAGACTCTCCAAGGTTGAGCAGTGGTTGTTTTGTAGTTGCTTATATCTCTCCCAGCTGAGATTCCTGCCTAATAGCATGACTCATTAAGATTGAGTAGAGGCTACCTAACTTCAAGACAGAGCCAGCTTGCACTATCTCACAAAGAAGGTTCTCAGAGTCTCTGGCTGAAGCTCTGAAAGGGACCTTTGTAAGGTTATAGGGGAAATGCCACATTCACAAGCCCCAGATCATTGGTAAAGGCTGGTTAACTCCACCTCCAGAAGCCCCCAATCCAATCTCACCCTACCAGTTTTAATTGCCAAATTATGTAAAATACTCATGGGGCAAAAGCAGTGGAAGAACTCTGGCAACATGAATAATCAGAGTAGATCAATTTCCCCAAGGAATGTCAAAGGAGATACAACAGAAGATGCCATTCATAGATGAATGGCTAAATTGTCAGAAATAAATTTCAGAATATGGATGGTAAATAAGATGAGTAGAATGGAAGAAAAGTTAGAAATTGATATCCAAAGAGTAGGTCTAAAGTTGTCTCAAGAAATTAATGAATTCAAAGAAAAAGTCACCAAGGATATGGACATAATGAGAAAAGATATTGCAGAGCTCAAGGAAATGAAAAAAGTATTTGAGGAGTTCCAAAATACAGTAGAATCCCTCAGTAATAGAGTTGACCAGGCAGAAGAATCTCTGAAATTGAAGACAAAGTTTTTGAACATTCTCAAATGCTCAAAGAGGCAGACAAATGGAGAGCAAAAGAGAGTTGTGGGATAACTCCAAAAGATCAAACATTCATCTTATAGGAATTCCTGAAGGTAAGAGGAGGTCCTAAAGATACAGATGCTCTACTCCAAGAGATTATGGAGGAGAATTTCCCAAGCATTGGAAGAGATACCGAAATTCAGATAGTAGATAGTTTCAGAAACACCAGCAAGACTCAGTCCAAATAAAGCACCTCCTAGACACATTGTAATTAATCTTGCCAGTTAATATGAAAGAGGAAATCCTGCAAGCAGTCAGATGTAAGAAAAGCATTACCTACAAAGGGAAAAATATTAGAATGACTGCAGATCTTTCAGGCAAAACTTTTCAAACCAGAAGAAGACCTTCAATCTTCTAAAACAAAATACATTTCAGCCTAGCTAGGATCCTGTATCCAGCTAAATTGAGTTTCATTTGTGTTGGAGAAATCAAATACTTTACTGATATAAAAATGTTGAGGAATTTGCCATAACTAAACCAGTTTTTCAGGAAATACTCAGACCCATTTTCCATAATACCAACAAAATGGTCTACCACCAAAGTAAACTCACCCAGAATTTATCAAAGAAAACCTAACCTCTACAATGGTGAAAGGATTAAAAATATACATTGGACCTTTGAAAAACATGATGACCAAAACCCTACTTATACCTATCAATTCTCTCAATTAATGTGAATGGCTTAAATTTTCCTCTAAAGAGGCTCAGTTTGCCTGACTGGATACAAAAACTCAGGCCAGGTATCTGTTGTCTACAAGAGACTCATCTGACCTCAAAGGATCAAAAAAGATTTAGGGTGAAGGGATGGACATCTATAATATAGGCAAATGGAAATCAGAAAAAAGCAAGGATTGCAATTTTATTTGCAGATACTATAGGATTTAAACCAACAAAGATAAGGAAAGACAAGGATGGAAACTACATATTTGTTGAGGGAAACACTCACCATGAAGAGAGTTCAATAATTAACATTTATGCACCCTACCTGAATGTTCCTCAATTTATAAAGCAAAACCCTAACAGATATGAACAATTTGATATTTTCCTGCACTATAACAGTTCGATATTTTAACACCCCTTTGTCAGTTCTGACACTCCAAAAGGAAGCTAAGCAAAGAAATAATGGATTTGAACTTAACCCTAGAACAAATGGACTTAACAGACATCTACAGAACATTTCATCCCAATAAAACTGAATATATATTCTTCTCATCAGCCCATGGATCATCCTCCAAAATTGATCATATCTCAGGACATAAATCCAACCTCAACAAATTTAAAAGAATAAAAATTATTCCTTGTGTCTTCTTGGACCATCACAGAATAAAAGTTGAACTCAACAGCAACAGAAATCATGTTACTCAAACAAAGTCATGGAAACTAAATACTCTTAGGCTGAATGGTAGGTAGGTCAAAGATGAGATTAAGAAGGAAATCATTAAATTTTTGGAACAAAATGATAATGAAGACACGAATTATCAAAACCTGTTGGATACTGCAAAGGCAATCCAAAGAGGGAAATGTATAGCTTTAGCTTCATCAGGAAAACAGAAAGAGAGAAAGTCAAGAACCTAATGAGTCATCTTAAGCAACTTGAAAAGGAAGAACAATCCAACCACAAACCCAGCAGAAGAAATAACCAAAATGAGAACAGAATTAAATAAAATTAAAAACAAAAAAACAATTCAGAAGATCAATGAAACAAGAAGTTGGTTCTTTGAAAAGATTAGTAAAATTGTATAAACATTTAGCTAGCATAACCAGAAACAGAAAAGTAAAATAATTAATAATGTCAATCAGATGTTGGTTGGTACTTTCTCACGGGGAGAGAAGGATGACTTGGCCACAGGTAAAAGCTTGCTCCTAGAATTGTATGAAAGCAAGAAATGACCACTACTCAGGTTGGCAGTAGCAAAATGTCTTTATTTTCCACTCCCTTTTATTGGGAGCTAGTCACGTACATCACATTGATCAATAATCCTAACATCCTCTATTCTTATCTTAAACTATAGAAAAGAAAGAAATTCAGGGAAAGTGAGACAACCATCTTAAGACTAGCCTCAGGCTATTCCTCTCTAGAGACCCAAAACAACTATACATTATCTGACTTCTATTGTTAAAGTTAAAGGTCAGGATAAACAGGGGAGTAAAACTTTTTTCTTCTATGTACTCAATTAAATTTCTGAGAAACAGGCTCCATGATTGTTTTCTCATGATTTGGAGGCCCCCCACTAACGATGGAGTGCTCTTTTCACTCACATCATTACGATGGAGTTTTTCTTTTCACTCACACCAACCTTTGAGTCATGTCCCCTGCACAAATGGGCCATTTCAACCCTTATCTGGCAGGCTGACTTGACTGCACAGTCAGGGTTCCATGTAGGAGGTTGTTAAGCCTTGCCTGCAGACCCCCATCATGCTTTCCCAGGTCACTTAGGCCTCGACAAGAACGCATAATACTTACGAGTCTTTTTGCTCAGTTTCTGGAATTAAAAAAGCACATTTCATTTAATTTTTGTGCGAGTTCACCCCACAATCAGATATGATAAAGGAGAAAAAACAACAGGTAACAAAGAAATTCAAAAATCCTCAACAATTACCTCAAAAACCTCTATTCTCAGAAATATGAAAATCTGGAGGAAAAGGACCAATACCCAGAAGCACACCACCTTCCTATACTCAACCAGAAAGAATTAGAAATTTTGAATAGATCTATATCAAGCACTGAAATAGAATCAACTATACAAAATCTTCCAAAAATGAAATGCCAGAGACCAGATGGCTTCACATCAGAATTCTACCAAACCTTCAAAGAGGAACAAGTACCTACATTATATAAACTTTCCCAAAACATAGAAAACATCTTCCCCAACACATTCTATGAAGCAAATATCACCTTGATCCTGAAACCAGGAAAGAACCAAACAAAGAAGAAAACTATAGACCAATATCATTAATGAATATCATTGCAAAAATATTCAACAAGATTATAGCAAACAGAATCCAATGACACATCAAAAAAATTATACACCACCATAAAGTTGGTTTTATCCCAGGGTTACAAGGTTGGTTCAACATACATAAATCTATAAATATAGTACACCATATATAAATAAAATAAAAAACAAAGATGATATGATTCCATCAATTGATATACAAAAGCTTTTGAAAATATCCAGCATCCTTTCATGATTAGAACACTTAAGAAAATAGGCTTAGATGGGACATTTTTTAAACTGATAGAGGCCATCTACAACAAACCCACAGCCAATATCATATTGAATGAAGTAAAATTGAAAACATTTACACTCAGATCTGGAACTAGACAAGGATGCCCATTGTCACCACTGCTATTCAACATAGTAATGGAAGTCCTAGCCATCATAATCAGGCAAGAGAAGGGGATCAAAGGTATTCAAATGACAGTTCTCATACCTGGAAAACTCTAGGGTTTCAACTGCAAAGCTCTTAGAATTGATAAAGGAATATAGCAGTGTCTCAGGATAAAAAATCACTACTTATAAATCATTAGCTTTTATATATACCAACAATAGTCAAGCCAAAAATATAGTCAAGAACTCTATTCCTTTTACAGTAGTGACAAAGAAGATGAAATACCTGGGAATTTATCTAACAAAGGATGTGGAAGATCTTCATAATGAGAATTACGAAACCCTGAGAAAAGACATAGCTGAAGATGTTTACAAAAGGAAAAACATACCATGCTCATAGCTAGGCAGAATCACATTGTTAAAATGTCCATACTAGGCTCGGCACCTTTAGCTCAACCCGCTAAGGCGCCAGCCACATACACCTAAGGTGGCGGGTTCGAATCCAGCCCAGACCCGCCAAACAACAATGATGGCTGCAACCAAAAAATAGCCAGGCGTTGTGGCAGGCGCCTGTGGCCCCAGCTACTTGGGAGGCGGAGGCAGGAGACTCGCTTGAGCCCAGGAGTTGGAGGTTGCTGTGAGCTGTGATGCCACAGCACTCTACCCAGGGTGACAGCTTGAGGCTCTGTCTCAAAAAAAAAAAAAAAAAGTCCATACTACCCAAAGCAATATACAGATTTAATGCAATCCCTGCCAAAGCACCAATGTCATACTTAAAGAACTTGAAAAAATGTACCTAATTTTATATGGAATCAGAAAAAACTTCTAATAGCCAATACATTACTTAAAATAAAAATAAATCAGGAGGCATCACATTATCAGACTTTAGGTTATATTACAAATCTATAGTGATCAAAACAGCATGATACTGGCACAAAAATTGAGATGTAGATAAATGGAACAGAATAGAGAATCTAGAGTTGAACCCAGCCACATATCATCATTTGATCTTTGATAAGCCTAACAAAAACATACATTGGGGAAAAGATTTCCTATTTAACAAATGGTCCTGGAAGAACCGGCTAGCAACTTGTAGAAGACTGAAACTGAACCCTCACCTTTCACCAACAAAAATTGATTCTCACTGGATAAAAGATTTAAATCTAAGACATGAAACTATAAAAATACTAGAAGAGAGTGCAGGGAAGACACTTGCAGATATTGGCCCGGGAAAATATTTTATGAGGAGGACTCCCCTGACAATTGAAGCAATACCAAAAACCTATTACTGGGATATGAGCAAGCTAAAAACTTCTGCACAGCTAAGGGCACTGCAAGTAAAGCAAACAGACAGCCTTCAGGATGGTAGAAGATTTTTGCATACTATGATTCTCACAAAGGTCTGATAACTAGAATCTACAGAGAAATCAAATTATTCAATAATTTGAGACCAAACAAACCCATTTCTTTGTGGGCAAGAGACTTGAACAGAAACTTCTCTGAAGATGACAGGTGCATGGCCAAAAAACATATGAAAAAATGCTCACTATCTTTAATCATCACAGAAATGCAAATCAAAACCACTTTGAGGTATCATCTCTAATTCCAGTAAGATTAGCCCACATCACAAAATCCCCAAACTACGATATTGTCATGGATGTAGAGAGAAGGGAACACTTCTACACTGCTGGTAAATTTCAATACAGCCTTTTTGGAAAGAATGGAGAATTCTCAAGGAACTAAACGTTGACCTACCATTTGATCCTACAACTCCATTACTAAGTATCCATGCAGCAGAACAAAAAATCATTTTACAATAAAGACATTTGCATCAGAATGTTTATCGCAGCCAAATTCATAATTGCCAAATCATGGGAACAGCTCAAATGCCCATCAACCCGTGAATAGATTAACAAATGATGGTATATGTATGCCATGGAATACTATGCAGCCATAAAAATATGGAGATTTTACATCTTTTATGTTTACCTGGATAGAGCTACAACATAGTCTTCTGAGTAAAGTATCTCAAGAATGGAACAAAAATGGAAAAAGAATAAGGTCTCCAATTTACTCAATACTATTATGAAACCAACTTATAATCACTTACACATTCATACTAATGACAAAACACAAATATAGTCCAGAAAGAAGAAGAGGAGAGGAAGGAGAGGGGAGGTGGGGAGAGGGCAAGCTGAGGAAGGGTATTCAGTGGTATTGCACCTAATGTGTATAATGCAAGGGTACATTTCAAAACAACTGAGAGTGTATTATAAATGTCTTACCACAAAAAAGTAAGTGAGGTGATAGTTATATTAATCAGTTTAAGATTCCACATTGTATATCAAATCATTACATTGTACACCATAAACATATACAGTTATGATTTAATAAAAATTAAATTAAAAAAAAGATGCCTTCTTTCTGGTTGCCTTACTCAATTATCTTTCTCAAAATGCCTTCATTTTCACAGTCTTAACTGGAGATAGTTCTGTGTTTGGAGGCCTGTATACAGTATGTATTATTCATATGCTTGCTTGTTTCTGAACAACTTATGAAAACCAACTAGAGATTAATTCATAAAAAATAAGCTTTTTCCCCTCTCTCCCTTTACAGGGCCAGATCTGTTTCTCTGCCACAATTGTATTGGCTGATTGGGTTTCTGCTCTCCCTCTGCCCCTATTCCGTAGGAAAATCATGTCTCTTTAGTATGGCTGCCACATATCTTTTCATGTGCCCGAAATATATACCATTGTGTTCTGACTTTTGTTTCCTGCACAGTTCTTTTTATGCTCTATCTTCTGCAAGGTCCCTCTGTCTTGGCAGCCAAAGACATTTCTGTTTGCAGCTGGGAGATTTCCATTGTACTTTGCACATCCCAAGTTTTTTGTTCTGCCTTGTGGCCTTTTGTAGTTGAGTTTGCTAATATTTCTAATGGAAAACAGACACAGCCACACTTTATCAGTGTTATTCTGCTCGAAGGCACAGTGGCGGAGCCCACTGAAAAGATGATCCCCACTGAAGGGACCAAGATCTGCCCTCCTCCCAAGGGAGGTTAGCTAAACTCAGCAGCAGGAAGGATCCCTGTGCTCCCTGTGGAAGGTGAGAGAAGCAGGTGTGTGATGGCTGGGGATTTTCATCTCCTGATTTCAGATACCTTAATCCTCTTTCTACATGGGCATATCCCTGTGACTCTTTTTCCTAAGAAACATACCTCAGCTTCCTTCTCCCTCATTCAGTTCATGGGGTCGCTCCCTGTCTGACTCCCGGGAGAGCTTGGGAAGAGAGTGACCAGATAATGACTTTTGTTTCCTTGCCAGCTCCCTACATTTCACTCTCAATTATGGACCCAAACCCAACTTCACCTTCACCATGGTCATGAACCACTCTCTTTCCTGCACTTCATGTCCAACATAGAGTCAGGATCTGGAATCCATAAAAGATCTGCTAAGTGGCTGTTCATCTCCTCCACCTAGCAGCCTGGAATTTGGGAGAACCTATTAGGCATTCCTGCTGCCTCCCAGCCCACCTCCCCAGAATCCTTCCTCTATGCCTCTTGCTGGTTCAGTTCTTTAGGCAGCTGGTGGGGGCGGGGGGCAGTGATATAGAATTGATCATGATATAGAATTGTGGTCTAAGAGATGGGGGAGAGGACATGAAAATGCAATGACCCACAGGGACACAATGCTACTACCCCCACATGTAATGTGTCTAGTCAATCATGGAAGAGATCTTGAAACAAAAGTCATCTATGTCAATTTGACCTTGCATGGCAATCCCAAGTTCATCTCCTGCAGTGTGTGTGCACGTGTGAGACAGTCCTCTAGTGTGCTATCTCAAACCAACTCTTTGACTTTTAAAACTTCTATTTTTTAAAATATACCCTTACATGAATGGCTGTCATTTTCTTCATCTCTTCTTCCATATTTTAATTCATTATCATAGATTTCACACTAACGTAGTCTAAAACACACTTAAATTCATGTCAATGTTCACTGAAAACTCATTCTTTCCTTCTTTAAATCAATTTCTTCTCCCTCTCTCTTTCTTGTTTTGTGTTTGTGTTTTTTTCTTTGGTACCCTTGACTCTATTCCCCCTTCTTTGACAAATTACAGTTTATTAGTTGTTATGGCAACTCTGTATTGCTCTGAATAACTCTCTCTCGTGATGTGGCTGCAAATGAAGGTGTTAGGGAAAAAAAGACAGATTTTATGCTCCCCTAGTTGCTTCCCTAAGCCTTTCTTCCATCCTCATGATCATCTCTACCTAGCACTCCCTGACCTCCTATTTTGCAGACAGGTAACAAAGAAGTCCCTAAATAAATAAATAAATAAAATGCTCTATCTCTTTGGTTGCCCATGGCAGGACTATTTACGACTATAACAGAAGTGGAACTGTAGATGGCTTGAGCTAGAGCAGCATATTGTGATTTGTGGCACTTTTGGAGTCAGCGACTCAATTTTGGAATAGCAATCACCACAACAGGCCAACTCTGTTAGTGGAGACAGGTGGCACATTCAATCCTTATTCTTTCTGGCTTCAGTTTCTGCCTTTCATACCTTACCTAAGACCCCTAGGGGGTGACTCCGATCAATGCCCATTAGAACCACCTCATCCCCTTGACCTCAGCTAAAGATCCTATCTGAATCAAGGCAAAACGGCCTAGCTAATAAATTCATAGAAAGATCTCCATGCTTTTCACTAAATTATTCCAGACCCCATTCTCCACACCCCTTTAGGAATACACTTTACTTTTATATATCTTCCTAACAAGTTATTTTACTGTCACATTTTCTCTGACATCTGTCACCTTGGTATCTAAGCACTCTGGCAAATTCATGAGGCTAAAAACAAACACTTATGTGGGAAGGGGGAAAAAGCTCTTCTCTTCTGCTCTCTCATCTCCATAGGGACAGAGTAGCAAAAAGAGGCTATGATTCTCCAAGGTCACTCTGTGCAGAGACAGCAAAACAGAGCTAAGAAAGGAGTGTGAAATCCTAACTTCCAGTCCCTGATCTCCCTAGTGCAACAACACACTGTCTGGAGTCAGCGTCAGTGTTTCTGTAGAAATCACTTGAGGGCATTTTGTGGCTGCTGGCCAAAGCCAGGAAGGAATCTTCACAAAACTGAACATATTCCTTTTCTTTTCAGGACTTAGACCTTCCCTCCTTCTCTTACTGCTGAACATTCAAGCCCTATTTCAACTTTCATACTTAATGACATTAACTGAAATGTTCAGAGGTTTCATTCATTCAATCATTATTAATTGAGGATCTTCCATAGGCAAACAGATGTTAGAGATGTGTAAGATTCTATCTTCAAGGATTTATTATCTAGCAAGAAGAGATAAAATACATGTGTAAAAATTATTCACTGAGCACATACTGTTTGCTATTCTAATCTCTGAAGAGGGAGCAATGGATAAAACCTACAAAGATTCTGTTCTAATGGACCTTATAATTACAGTGGGGAAAATAGACAATAAGCACATAGATAAATAAATGAGAGGTATTACATTAAAACATCATACAAGATGAAATGTGATGTAACATAATGGGGATACAGATGAAATGCTCAACCCCTTTTCACGTGGAATTTAAGTAGCTAACTGGGAATATGATCTAGCTTCAGAATTGTATTTGTAACAACCTAGACCTCTGAATATAACATTTCCTTCTCCAGTAATCAAGTATTGTAGATGTTGTAATTGCCCGTACCTGTAACTGGCTGGTGATCAAAATGTTTTGAAGAATGTGAAGGCTGTTGAGATGTAAATTCCTCAAATGTAGTAAAAAATGTGTCTATAAATATGGGATCCCTGGGAACTGTTTCAATCACTGTCCACATGATGGAGTGTTATTCAAAAGAGAATGGACTTACCTCTTCTGCCCTAATTATTGAAGTAGATGGCCTTGTAGTTTCTGAAAACTAAAGTAGCAACCGTAACTTCTTTGTCTTTAAAAGTAATAGTTTTGTGATTAATGGTACTGTACTCAGATATACATCATATGGTAAGATGCCTTCTGAAAAACATTTTCTCATTAGTCTACATTTATCTGTCTCCCTGAGATTCTGCCATTTGCGCAACACGGAGATTTTAGCTTCTCAAACAAATGACTTGAAAGAAACTTATTATGTAACTCCTTTGTATTTTCTCCACTTACCTAAAAGCTGTCAACACAGTAGTCAATATCCCTCATTTATAGACTGGTTCAGAAATAATGCATGTTACCAGCACTCACAGGAGGTATTATGTTTTCTGACCAAGGACACTTTTTAGGAAATGGCACAGGGAAGTGGAACTCAAGCAGAGCACAATAGTCTCTCTGAGATCTGGAAACAGACATCACTATTTAGAGCTACTAAAACTCCTTGAATTTGCAGGACATGATAAAGGAAGAGAGAGCTGCATGAAGAGAGCTATATAAGACTACCTCAAGTGGTAATACCAAGGCCTATGGGAGAATGAATGCTCTGAAACTTAGAACTAAATGTAGACACCAGAGGTTGTACAATTCTCTTTTTTTTTTTTTTGGCCAGGGCTGGGTTTGAACCCACCACCTCCGGCATATGGGGCCAGCACCCTACTCCTTGAGCCACAGGCACCACCCAGGTTGTACAATTCTAAGAGTTAAAGGTATAGAGACAACTTAGAGCCTTGGACATTGCTTTGAAACCTCACAAAGGTCGACCCTCAGGACTAAGAACCATACCGTAAAAGAACAATCATACCCTACAGCTAAGTACAACACTGAACTGGGCCAATCCTAATAAAGAACAAAGCAATCCTAACAGGGTCAAAAAGATCCACCAACAATTTAACAACCTGCTGGAATAAAATTCAGTTTTTTTTTTAAAAAGGATAACATAATCCAGACTCCTTACAATATATCTCCTACAGGGTCTAATATATAATAGAAAATTACTAGACATGTAAAGAAGGAAAAAAATGACCTATAATCAAGAAAAAAATAGCCAACAGAAACAGACCCTACAATGATCCCACTAGATTAGCAAATAAGAACATTAAAATAGCTATTATAAATGTGATAAAAGGTAATATAATAAAAATAATATCAAGTATCTCAATAAATACACTGAAATCTCCTAAGAGACTTAAAAACTAAATAGAAATTCTAATCATGAAATTATGAGATCTGAAATGAAATGTCTGAATGGTCTTAAAAGCAGATTAGAGAAGCCAGAAGAGATGGTCAGTGAGCTTATACAGATTTCTATTTATTATCCAAACTGAAGAAGAGAGAGAAAAAGACATTATTATAAAGAAAAATGACAGAAATTCAATATTATAAGAAACCATCTCAAGCGTTATTATACTCTTTCTTCTGGAAATTAACTATAAGAAATACACCATCTACAAGAGATGCACTGTAAGGATTCACTACAAGGAGCCTGATAGATTAAACGTAAAATAATGGAACAAGATAAATCACACAAATAGTAATCATAAGAAACCATGTGTGGCTATATTGATATCAAACAAAATACATAACTTAAAAAAAAATCTTACCAAAGACAAAGCATGATATATCTCAATGATAAAAAGAGAACAATTCTTCTCGAAGATACAACATTCCTAACTGTGTATACTTTTAATAATAGGGCTTCAAAATATATGAAGCAGGAAATCACAGGAATAATGGCATAAATAGATAAATATACAGTTACAGTTGAAGATTTTAAAATCCCTCATTGAGAAATTGTTAGAGTATCTGTAGAAAAAATCAATAAGGAAATACAAAATACAAAGATTTGTATAACATTATAAACTGCCTTGATCTAAAAATTGATCTTAAAAATTTTAGGACAATATAATCCTAAAACTATAGAAAATACATATTTTCAAGTATATATTTTACAACATATGTACATATAAAGCACACATTGGACCATAAAATGAGTTTCAATATATTTCAGAAGATTGAAATCTTGCACATATGAGGTTGTACAATTAAGTTCATTGAGTCATCCTGAAAAATGTGCTGCATACTTCATTGCTGAATAGTACTACAGTTACCTTTGAAGTACTCCAGCTATGCACTGACACTAGGGTCTAGTCCACTGTTCAAAGCAATTTTGGAACTCTTTTACTGGAATGGCCATCAAAGCTGTCCTCATATGTAGCCTGGCTATTAAGTTTACAAACATCCTTGAAAAAGTGCTACATACCTCATTGTTGAATGTCACTACAGTCAAAGTATTCACTCCCCTTGGCCATCTTCTGACCATATACTCCCTGATAACAAAATATTAAATATGAAAATAATAACCATAAGTTATATAGAAACACTCAACTATTTGGAAACTAACATGCTTCTAAATAATTCCTTGACCAAAATATAACTACTATGAAAAATTAGAAAATATAGTTGAATCTTGAACAACATGGATTTGAACTGCATGAGGCTACTTATATGCGGACTTTTTTCAACTAACCCCAGTGAAAATACATATTCTCAGGACGCAATACCCACATATATGGAAGGCCAACTTTTCATTTATACTTGTAGAACTTTAGTATTTCTGGATTTTGTAGTCCTGGAATTAATCCCTTGCATATACCTAGGGACAACAGTATATTGAACTAAATATTAGTAAACATACAAGATATCAAAATGTTTATGATGCCTCTAAAATGGTGCTAGGACAGAATTCACTATCTTCACATATTTGAAGATATGTGATCTAAGTTTCCATCATAAGAAGCTAGAAAAGAAGAAAAAATTATACTCCAAATAAGTAGAAGAAATAAAAAACAAACTATAGCTCTTTGAATGGTTAATGAAGTTGAGAAAAGCTGAGTGAAACCAATCAGGAAGAAAGAGAGAATACACTAATTGCCAGCATCAGAAATTTAAAGAAAGGATATCACTATAGATCCTACAGGAATAAAAAGTAGAATAAGGAACATATAACAGTTTTATGTTAGTAAATTTAACAACTAAGATGAACAAATTCCTTGAAAACACAATTTTGTAAAGTTAACACAAAATATAGAAAATAAACATAGCCCACATCTAGTTTTTTAAGTGATATTTATAACCATAAAGTAAAGATGGTTTAATTATGAATTCTATGGCATACTTAAAGAAGAAATCACTAGTCATTTACAAACTACTTCAGAAAAAGGAGAAAGACCATTCCACATCTTGTTTTATGAGGCCATCAAAATTCTGTTATCAAAAACATAACAAAGAAATTTTAGCTAAAGTATGGTCAAATATCCATCTCTAGACATAAGCACAATAATCCTTCACAAAAGTTTAGCAAATTAAACCCAGAAATATACAGGATTTCCAAATTATGACCAAGCGGAGTTTATACCAGGAATGCAAGGTTGTTTTCATATTCAAAGTTCAGTCAATATAATTCACCATAATAATAATACATAGGAGAAAAACTATGTATTACATCAATATATGATCATTTTAATTGAAAAATTATTTGGCAAAACTCAATACCCATTCATAGTTAAAACTCTAAGCAAAGTAGGAATAAGTGAGATTGTATCAATCTGACAAAGGACTTCTACAAAAAGCTCTATAATTAACAACATACTTAATGGTAAAATGTCAAACTCTTTCCCCTTTATTTCAGGAAAAGAGTGAGAATGTTCTTCTAACTATTTATATTCAACATTGTTCTAGAGTTGCTAGCCAGTGAAACAAGGCTTGAAAAATAAATAAGACATAAAAATTAAAAAGAAAGAAATTCTGTGTTCATTCATCAATATTATGGTAGTTTATGTAGAATATCCAACAGAATCTTTAAAAAAAACACTTTTAGGACTTAGAAGTGAATAAAGTAAGGTGACAGGATACAAATATAAATTGTAGTTATACATTATAAATATCAGTCTGGAAAATCTGGATAACATATAATTATTTTAAAAGGCTATTTAGTATCATGAGACAAAAATAATATTTAGGGACAAAATTAACAAAAGGTATACAAGAGCTTTGAATTGGAAAATTCAAAATATTACTGAGAATAAAAAAATATATAAGTAAGTGGAGAGTTATGAGATGTCCATAAATTGGAAGACTCAATATTGTTAAATTGTCATTTTTTCCCCAAAATTTCTGTAAAGTCAATGCAATCCTAATAAGAATTCTAGCCAGCAATTTTACATAAAGTTACAAATTAATTCTAGAATTTATATGAAAATACAAAGGACCTAGAATAGCCTAAAGAATGTTTAAAATAATAAATTTGAAGAGCTCACATGACCTAGTTTAAAGGCTTACAAGTTTTCACTGGGCTGTGAATCACATGGTATATGTATCATGCAAAACATATTGAATTGCCCTTATTTGGAGATGAAAGTTACTACAATATTAAAAAAAAAGCAATAAATTGCAACTTGCCATTGATAGACTCCATCACAAGAAGGTACCCTTACCTCCTGACATAAATGATCAGCTAACATAGATAACAGCAGACATACATACATACAACAGAGATGTTTCTGTCTTCTTGAGCATGTAATGTTGAAGGATTATTCTATATCAACTTTGTTTAACTGAAAGAACTTTTATAATTTCTTCCCTATGTATTTCCCAGATAAAATTGACCAAAAGAAAAATTTTCATAAGATTTAGAGGGTAGAAGTCAAACAGTAACTGATATTCTCTGAAGGTGCCATAATGATAGACGTGTGCCGAATCATCCAATTCATCTTGTTCTCATTCCCTCTGCTCCACATTCAGGCTTCTTCCTCAATTGCTGATCCTGTTAGTCAGCAACAGACTCGGGTTGACTGCTAGATACCTGTCTGCACACCCACCGAGGCAATAAGTAAATAGAGGCCCCATTTCCCGCAGTTTTCCTGGAGACCCTCCTTTCTAGCTCCACTTCAGATGGTCTATCTGGCTACCCACTTATTTTCTGTTCCTCCAACCCCTTTGTGGAACTTCACTTTCCTACTTCCTTTCCAACTGCATGGGGTCCAGTTGCTATTGTGGATCTCTTACCCCACAACATGTACCGTGACTCTAACCCCCTCACTGAATCCTGACGTAAGATACAGCAACCCTTTCATCGGTGATGCCAGAGCTAGTTCACTTAATAAGAGCAAAGGGTGAGGTGACCTCAGTGAATTACATGCAGGTGCAGGAATGGGGTCCAGCCTTGTTGTAAAACTAACTACTGTAGGAATAGAAGTGAAAGAGGTAACATTAAGCTTCAGGTGAGCTTTCATTTAGCATAAGAGCATCCTAAAAAGAGCACCCTTGTATATAAATATGCTTCTTTCTGAAGTCGTCCATAATAAATTCTGCTTGCAAAACACAGAACCCCAACACACCTACCTTAGGTCACTAAGCAGGCCAATAACTGGAGCTAAAAAGTCAGACAAAGCGTTGGGAGATGAGAGGCATACTTTTCTATTTATTCTTTTAAAAACAAAGGAAAAACAACACACATATTCGGGGACAGAGAAAAGAAGAGTATACTGGAATCAACCCAGTCTTTGTGTGTAGAAAATTGTGGAACCTTTGAAAAATTATCTTGTATTCTTATTTCTTATCTTATTTATCATAAAAGTAGATATAAGACTCATCCCAACTTACTCATGAAAGCATAGAAAAGTTTTTGCTATGGGCTAAACATTTCTGAAACCAGCCTATAAAGGAAATGTCATTAGCCTCATTTTACAGATGAAAGTAAAACTCAGAGATGTCATACAACTTCGCTAAGATTATACAGCTTCTAAGTAGGAGAACCATGATTTGCTCTCCTGTCTGTCTGAGGCTCACAATCTTTTCCCTAAACCGTCCTCATCACCACAGACCTTTGTGTTAGGAAAAATGAAAAGCTGTTGTGTGGATGTTGTCCCTATTAAATCATAAGAGGAATCACCTTTAAATACCTCCAGACCTCTTTATGCCTGTGTATGTTCCTGCTCCAAGCAGCCACTTTTGAGATGGGTGTTTATATATCCTGATGTGTTCCAACAGTAATGCTATTTTCCTACATATTTGGGGGACTCCCCTCTCAGAATTACAGAATTGCAGAATAATGGCTTTACACAAACGTATGCACACATATATATACACATCCCATATATACAGATATGTACACATATATCTCTATATACAACATTAGAAATTTTATATTGATATATCTGTACACACACAAGTATGTATGCAGATACATTGATAGTAAGTATAGGAAGCCCTCTTTCCTCCATATTCCGTAATATACACATAGAATCCAAGGTGACATTTGTAGAAAACAACACTCCTCAGAGATTTTCAAGCAGATTTCAGGCAAGCACTCACTGGGCACATTGCAGAGAGAACAGCTGCATCGGAAAGACAGTTGAACAATATGACCTTTAAGGTCCTTTCCAATACTGAGATTCCCTGTAATATAATTTGTCATGTTTGTTTTTTTAAAAAAAATTTCTCTATTACATTATGGCCGTATCTCATAAAAAGCACTGTGAAAATGGACGGTGGGTCTTTGTTATATATAATAATATTATGATTTTTCTTTTAGTAGAATCTCTAATTGTTGAATTAATTTCCATCAATTTCCACGTCTGTGGTCTCACCGCACCCAGAGCTCCCCTGTTACTTATCAGTGGCCAGACTCACAACTGATGTTTGGTGTCCAAAGTGCCTCTTAGGTCTTAAATTTATTAAGGGCTAAGACCTACCTCTTCATTGCTATGAATTGGACCAGGATCAGAGCGAGAGCTTGATAAATATTATTAAGTGAATAATAAATATTTCTTGAATGTCAAAAGCATAGGTTGTGCAATCAACCTGAAAACATTGCATGTCCTATTGTTCCCTCAGGAACACTTTCTGTGTCTTTCCTACCCGTGCTCAGTGTGAGGACACTGCAGTGGGCCCTGGAGTCCTGGCAGGCAGGGGTGCACAGCTGCACCGGGAAGCCAGAGCACGGCTTCATGCCACAGAGAGCCAGACTGAGCGGGGCTGGAGTGAGGCACTGAGAACCGGTATCACGGAAGAAAGGAAGCAAGCAGACAGTTAGGAACAGAGACAGAAGCAGAAGCATGCAAAGCTTTCTGAACGGAACTGAGCAGCTCAGTTTGGCTGCGGCGTACGTTTGCCGTGGAGGGTGCTGCCAGGTGTGGTGGGCTGAATGATGGCCCCCAGAGATGTCGAGGCTGGAGCCTGTGAACACCTCCTTAACGTGGCAAATGTGACTTTGCAGATGAGATGGGGAAGTCATAATGGATCATGCGGACAGGCCCTGCATGTGATACAAATGTCCATATAAGAGGAAGTTGGGAAGGTTTGATAGTGGAGGAGGCGATGTGAAGTCTGCACAGAGAGCGTTAAGATGCTAAGCACCAGCCTTGAACATGGCAGAAGAGGCCAAGAGCCAAGGAATGCAGGAAATACGGGCCCAGAAGTGCAGAAAGGCAGGAAAGGGGTTCCCCCCTAGAGCCTCCAAGGGAGCATGGCCTGGCCCACACCTTGGTTCCTGCCCAGTGAACCCCATTTAGGATTCCCGAGCTCTAGAACTCTAAAAGAATTAATGTGCCTTGTTCAAAACCACCAGCTTTGTGGTGATTGGTTGCAGCTGCCAGAGAAACTGATATGACCAGATTAAGAATCTGAATGTCCTTTGTTAATATATGGGGAGTCCTAACAATCCAAGGGAAAATGGATTGGGGACGGGAAAAGGAAGGGGTGTGGGAAGGGAAAAGAGAGGAACAGCGGCTTGATTTTAGGGTAAGATCTCTCTGGGTATTTTGTCAGCAAAGCATTTGGGGATCCTCTGGGATGAAAGGTGCTGGAGAAAATGTAATAACGCTAATAAATATTCTATGATTTCCCCGGAACATGTCCTCGGGTGAACTACAAGGCAGCTCTTAATGTTACGATAAGAGAAGTGGGAGGCTCAGCAGTTTGGGGTCTCGGGGTGCCATGGAAACCGTGACTGTCTTCGTCTGTCCCCTGGGGACAGGCATCCTTGGAGCCTCACACGTCCTCCTCCCCACACTGGAATTCACACGAGCTCTGGGGATACAGCAAAGGGCAGAGTCAAGAGCCGTTCCAAGCAACAATAGCAGGAAAAGAGAGTGTGATGAATTATTTAGCATTTCACCATGGCAGGGCAAGACCAGTCACAAGTGCTGACCAAGCAATGATTAGGTTAATTTGTACAGGTATGTTGTGAGCAGTTGGCAGAGACCACTAAAGTTTATGTTGGGGACATGTGCCCATGCTGGGGCCCGAGACCTACTAATTTATCTCCTTCCAGGTCATAGACTAGAATTTAAAGCTCCTACCCAAGAAAAGCAAATTTTTAAACCAGAGATTCAAGGTTCCCAGCCCTTTGACCCTTCATCATCTTTCAACAGTGCTTAAAGACTCAACAAAGGCCTTGGCCTTGAAGATAAAGGAGCCTTGATTCCAAAACAGAGGGTGTTCGTTCTATCTTGGAGCTGTAGGGAGCATGGAGATCTTATCACCCTAACCTTTCATTTTCCAATTTAGAAAGTCCAGGTCAAGTGACCCTGGGGGAAAAGCCTTTGTTTCTTGCTACTAAACCACACACCTCCAGTTAATGTCTCCATCGGAGTAGGAGACTCTGCATCACGTGGGGCTGATGTTCTGAAAAAACATATACCCAGAGATCCTTGCCCTCTGGAGAAAGAAAGAGTTTCCCCACAGGGACTTGGTTTTTCCTTCTGCATCTGGGTCTATGATTTCCACAGCACCCCAAGACCCCAAACTACTGAGCCTCCCACTTCTCTCACCGTAACATTAAGAGCCGCCGTGTAGTTCACCCGAGGACATGTTCCAGGGAAATCAGAGAATATTTATTAGCGTTATTACATTTTCTCTAGCACCTTTCATCCCAGAGGATCCCCAGATGCTTTGCTGACAAATTTCCCAGAGAGATCTTACCCATTGCTAAAATCAAGTTACTGTTCCTCCATTTTTCAAATCTCAGACTCTATGGGAGACCAAATCAAATTTAGAGCCAAGCCTGCAAATATGCAGAATTCTTGAGAGAGGAGCAATGAGAATGGAGTTGGTAGACCCAGATGCCAATTCTAGCCCTGTCACTGCAGGCACGTCACTGCACCTTGCTGACCCCCGGTTTCCTGAGGTATAAATACGGGATAATCATACCCACCTCAGAGTTGCTGTGAAGATTAAATTGGATGATACACTGAATGCGAAAGTGCTTAATAGAATGCTTAGGATATACTAATGCAGGATAAGCACGTGCTGGATCTGAATTTAAATGAGTTTTTAGGAACACAAGTATGAATATGAAGGTTTCCAAAAATACTTTCACTCACAGCTTCTTGCAAAAAATAAAAAAATAAAAATCTAAAATTCTACCATTAGCAATACAAACCTCAGATTCTAGAAGGACTACCAGCATTTGGGAATTCCCAGGAAGATAAAGACAATCCAGAACCTCAAAGCAATTATCACTGAAGACCACAGGAATTAATGGCCATGGGGAGCCAGTCGAGATCCTGCAGAAATAAGGGTGGGAAAGCAGAGGGAACAGGGAAGCAAGAAAAGGCTGTTTCTCCAGTTTAGGGGGTTGGAAAAGGAGGAGGCAGGAAAGGTTTCACAAAGAGGAGACATTTGAGTGTTGATTTGGATTAAACCACCTGTCCATGGGAAGAAAAATCCAAAGAGAGAACAGAGCGTTAGCCAAACAGCCGAGAGCTGTTAAGGGCTAACTGAGCGTGTTTGGGGACTAACACTTCAGGTGGTGTGCAGTTATCAAGCTTTTGTATCTCATCTCCAAGTCATCCCTCTATGCGCAGCTACGTGGGCTGGGGCTGGGGATGCAGATTGCTTATCTCCTTTGTGGGTTCAGCACCTGTTAGGTCTCACGCGTAGTTGCCACTAGAGACTGGGAGGCAAGGGAGATGTGGGGTTCGCCCCCTCCTCTCGGCTGGTTCCTCCTGTGGGCATTGCCCCATCAGTGGCGCTTCACCGAGGCAGCCCAGTCGGCCCAGGCTCTGGGATCCTTTGACTCCCTGTCTCAGCTCACAAGTACAAGCACAGGCCCCCACAGCATAGTGCCTCCCATCAGAGATCCCAGCCCCATTCCAGAAGGGGCTTTCTCTACATCTCTGAAGTCCAGGAGAAGCTCAGGAGCCTCTCCTCTTCAGAGGATGGGAACCTTCCCCCGAGAGACCCCTCCTCTGAGCTCGTGAGTTTCCAGGAGTGTGAGTCCTCAGGGATCTGGGCCTCGTCTCCACAGAGGGCTTCGCTGAGCTTCCAGCCTCCTAGGAGCCCAGTCTCCTCCCTCTGACCCCACTAGCCTTAGGTTCTCAGCTCCATCCTGTGCTCACAACCTTCCCAGTACCTTTTCATGTTTTCAGCCCTGCAATGCCTATCTAATAGTCAATTCCATATTTTAAATTTTCTGTGTTCAAATACCTAGAGAGACTTCTGTTCTGCCTAGATGCTGTTTAATACATCATAGGAGAGGCCCACGACGAAGCCTGGAGAAGTAGGAATGGAAATGGACTATCACGCAGGACATTATATCCCATCAGGAATGTTTGAAGGTCTAGGCACGGTGGCTCACGCCTGTAATCCTAGCACTGTGGGAGGTCTCAGCAGGTGGATTGCCTGAGCTCAGAAGTTCGAGACCAGCCTGAGCAAAGCGAGACCCCATCTCTAGTAAAAATAGAAAAACAAGCTCGGTGTTGTATCAGGCACCTGTAGTCCCAGCTACTCAGGAGGCTGAGACAAGAGGATCACTTGAGCCCAGTTGTTTGAGGTTGCTGTGAGTTATGACACCACTACACTCAACCCCAGGGTGACATAGTGAGACTCTGTCTCAAAAAAAAAAGAATGTTTGACCCCATCTTCCAGATCATGTATGGGGACTGCTGTAGATTTCTAAGGAAGAGAGGGGCATGATACAAGCTGTGCTGGCATCGCCACAGGACTAGAGCAAGAAGGGAGATGAGCTAGGAGGACATTTCGATGAACTAAGCTTGGGATGTTAAGAATCTGACCACAGCAGATGAGACAGGAGTGCTTTTTAAAGACCATTCAGAAGTGTCATCCTCTTGGTAAGGTAGTAAACATGACTTCACTGGGAGAGGTTTAGGACTCTGTATTTCACCAGGTATGAGTCCCGCTCCTTCCCTTGGGGTTGAAGAGATGTGGCCCCCACCTCTGTGAGATAAAGAGCTCCTGGAAAAGGCAGTGGGACACTGAGGCAAAGAGAGGGGCCCTGGAATGGAATCCTGCTTCCAACACAATCTGGATATAATACTGAATAAAATGCCAAACACACTGAGGCTCAGTTCCTTACGATGTCTGCGTTGAAATGAGTTTTCAATGCCATGATTCCCAAACTTACTGATATCAGAGTACCCTACACAGCCTTTGAAAAATGTCAATTCTCAGACCTTAATCTACGCTTTCTGAATTAAAATTTCCCTAACTATACCCCAAAGTCTGATTTTTTTTTCTTTTTACATTTCTCCAGTAATTCTAACGAGAAGCGACATTTGGGAACACTAACTTAGAATTTAATACAGAAAATGCATGTGACTCTGTCTTACTTACAACTTGCTGCAGCAGACACTGTAGTCCCTGAGTGTCCGAGCTCTGCTTCCTCTTGGCACCTGCCATTCCCATGCATGCAGATGGCACTTGAGTCCAAGTCCCTGAGACTCCACCCCAGCGCCTCTCTCTGCAGGGGCGCACCTGACTCTCAGGTAAGACAACCGGAAGGTGTGTTCTACACACAGGGACTGAGGCCCAGCTGCTCACGGAAGCACCCTGCTCATCATCACACACTGACAGGCTCTTTCCTGTCTCACCCACACACTCCTCCACCAACGTGTCCTGATATCCACATCCAGGTAAACTCCCGCTTACTACCTACACTCAGATCGCTTTGGGGGGGTCACCTTTTGGACAGACTGAACCTAAGACATACGTGCTTAGTTGCTGTTAGAGTCCCTCCCCTTCTGTACCCTACAATCTCAGGTTCAGAAGTTGGGGAGTGACAATGAAAACCTATTTCATGATGGTAAGCTCCTCTAACAATCACAGCCTTCCTCTACAGACAATCTCCTCTCATCTGATCTCAGCAACCTTGGCCATTAGAAGGTCCTATTTCCACACGAGGAGATTGAAACCTCAATTGTTAAACTATTTGCCTAAAGCTGCACAGAACAAAAGTAATACCAGTCCTTGAAATTCAGTTTTATTTCCATTATAGTAATAGTTTTGAGAATCTGATAAAATGTATATGGGGTTGGACAGTGAAGCTCACAAACTTGTCCTACAAAAAGTGCTATAAACCTCATTGCTGAGTATCAGTATGGTCACCTTCCAAGTCCTCCCTTGGCCATCTGGTGACTGCGGTGATGTTCAGCAATGAGGGATGTAGCACTTTCTCTAAGATGAGTCTGTGAACTTCATTATCCAACCTATTTTTCCCTGATCAAAAAAATAAATGCAGGCACTGACTACACAAAATTGTCATGGATTTGAGGCTATTCACAAACTGCAAGCATTCCCTCCAGGAAGGGCATCCTGGAGGTTGGTAAAGTCATGTCAAGAAGCTTTGCGTTTCCAGCAGGTCGTCTGTTTCTCCCCACCAAGCTCAACTTGCTCCCAAGATTCCACTCAGAGGGACACACCCTGCCACCAGCTTCCTTCTGATGCTCTGAGTTAGAACACCAGTGGATCCTGGAGCTTCCTAAGACCTGGTGCAAATTCTGTGTCTCTGAGAGAGGGAGGAGGAAGGTCCCGCTCTCCAAGAGCCTTCCTCATCGGGAAGGACTGACGATCAACAGTCAGACATGAGAACAAGAAAAATAGTCTGTGAATGGCTTCATTTTCAAATCGTCTGCGGTAATAATGGAAACTCAGCAAATGGGGGTCTTTCAATCTAGAGGGTGATGAGTCTTCTTTCAGAAGGCAATAACACACCTCTCCTTTATTCACCAGAAAGGACTCCCTGAGATATACCACCCATGTGGTATTTGAAGCACGAAAATCTTACATGATGCTCTGACCTTGACCCATCCTACAAGAGACAAACATAAATTCAGGAGCCAGAGTGCCTGATCTATCTTTTGGTTCTAAGATGTACTAACTAGTGTGGTGACTTTGGGAAGTCACCTAAATTCTCCGTGTTTCACTTTCCTCATCTGTAATGTGGACATAACTACAGCACCTACTTCATGGTGTCATTGTGCAAAAGACGTGATGTCACATCTGTACAGCGTTGGAAACAACGCCCGCCACTCAGCAAGAACTCGGTACACATCAGCTGTGCCCGTGCCTCGGTTCACTGGGAAAGTGGAGTAGCGCTCATGTGATCGCCCTTCCCAAGGGGAAGGGGGCAGGGGACATGCTGGACAATGACAATGAGGGGAAAGGAAGGGACACAGGGAAGGAGGGGAGGGTCCAAAGCTGTGGGTTAACAAGAAGGCCACCGCTTCATAAGAAAACATGCCTGGTCACTGTCCCATGTGTCACATCCCAAGAGGCCACACACACTACCACATTGAGAACAACCCACTAGGAAGAAAAGGACTGGCAATGTATCTCCTGTCTCCTTTGATCTCCGGTGTTTACTGGTCAGAGTTGGTGCCTTAGTTGCTACTTCTCTGTCCTCTCGAGTTCTGTGACAGGCCCCTCCACGTCCCACTGGAGAATCCAGAGCCTATGTGTGTGAGGTCACTCTGACCCCAGCCTGGGAGCTTCCTCACAGACTGGCTAAGGCCTGGGGGTGGGGGGAGGTGGCAGAAGTGGTCGAGTGGATCTAGACCATCACGTTAACTGGCTCTGCTACAGTTAATATTGTTATTGGTCCCCCCAAACTGTCATTTTCAAACATGGCCATTTATCCTGATTCTCCTTTTTCTGCCAACCAAGTTGCTATCCACCTGGTATTGAGCCGAAGTTTCTCTCCGATTTTCTGCTCCAATCATGGGAACACTAAAGTTTCCTTCACTAAATTGAATTTCAGTTCCATGAAAGGACCACAGTGAATCTCCAAGAAGAAATGGATTTGTGGCCGGGAGTCAGAAGTGTAGTCAAGATTAACGGGAGATTTTCACTTTGAAACTAAAGATAGAAAGTCTACTGCTCTGGATTTCTGTTCCTTGTTTCAGAGCTGAGCTGGAGCTAGAGAAGACGTCTTCCTGGAAAACTCAGTTGCCTTCAGATGCACAATCCTACTACTGACCAACAGGTGCTCAAGCCTCTGAGCCAGAAGCAGAGACTCATGCAATGGGCGGTGCCCTGGGATGTGTCTCTGGAGGCAGATGCAAGGCAGAGGATGGCATGCGAGGTGTCCATCAGGGACCGACGACTGGAGAGAGAGGGGAGGAAGCAGGACTGGACAGAGGGAAAGGGAGGAATGGTGACATAGACTGGAACAACCTCGGCCAACCCAGCAGGGAGACAGGATATGACCTCAGGCAAGGCTGTTCCTTCAGCTGGGGTTGATGCTGAGCATCTGAGAACAGGGGCATGTGGACTGGAGGTCCTGCCCTGAAGGGGACCTGGACAGCACATCTCCATGTCTTCCACATTCTACCCCAGGGCCACTTGGATCTATCTCTCCACATACTTTCAGGGAGTAATGTCTCTAGGATTTTGTCTCCAGTAATGATTCCACAGACTTCCTTCCTCTATGAAAAGCAAAGGGAAGAGGGGGAAACCCTCTGTGATGCCAGCCATAGGGATCCCTGGAGTGGCCACAGTTTGTCGGCCATCTCTCCCATCAGAAGGGACACTTAGAAGAGGAAGCTGCTGATAACCAGCTGGTCATCTAGGGATCATAACCGAAGCTCATTTGCTATGTCTTCCACTACCCAGTCTAGAATTCCCCCCCGCACCCAAGTTAGGACCTTCCTGGGGGCTATAATGACTTCTCTAATGACATTGCTTTAACCCAAGAGGTCCTGAGCTTCTGATCACCATGTCATTCTTGTGGCTGGGGTGCTGGACCTGTCCATGCACAGTCACAGTAGGCAAGGCAGAACCAGGAAATACCACAGATGTGTCTCCCTGGCCCCACTGTGCTAGGCAGCTCTACCCACTACTTAATACCAGGATCACTTACTTATTCCGAGCTGGTGGCTCCTTTTCTTGCCCACTCATCCATGGACGCATCATGCCTAAAGTGCCCAGGCCACCGCCATCACTTGTAACTCAGGGGGAGTCACGCCATGTTCCTCGGTGAAAGAGTAATCTTTAGAGGGCCCAGGGCCTCTAACCCTACAGAGCCCAGAGGTGTACAATATTCCTCAGTGGGCCATTTGGGGTGTCCTACTGGGGTCAGTTCTGATTCCACCCCTTAGTTTCTGGACTCACATGTTTGTTTGTCTGTTTTTTGTTGAAGACATGGTGCCATGTAAGAGGTCTGTGATACGGTGATACATTGCATCTTTGAGGACAGCGCACCCCATCCTTGCGTAGTATTTATGCTGCACTGATGCCTTCAGGAGGCACCAGTGTTCTCTTTGTTCAGTGGAAACTGAGCAACGTGCCATGGGTGACATCTCACAGATCCCCTGGTCAAGGGCCACCTCCACACCTCCTTTACTGTAAATTGGGCTCTCTCATCCAGCACAAAAAGTGAGGGATTCAGAGTTAGTGAATCAAACACATCATATGCTTCCTCATAGTAGTTCTGGCTAAGACTTCAGAGTCAGAAAGCAAACCCATTGCTTAAATATGTGTCCACTCTGACAATGAAACCCAGGCTCTTTCAGGATGGAAAGGGCCTAATGTAGCCAACTGGCCATCAAGGGTCTAGTGGTCACCTTGAGGAATTTTATACCATTTTAGAGTCTCGGCCTTAGTATCTGATGCTAGCAGGTTAAACACAGTATGGCAGCCATCAGTCTTGGTGGGTGGGAGTTCATGTGGTGGACCCATGTCTGACCTCTCTTTCTGCCACCAAGGCCACACCACTCAGATGTCCATGGCTAATGTCCATAACTAACTTCCTGGGTTACTTTGGCTCTGTGGTTTTCTAGTGTCCCTTCCCCAGGGGATCATCTCTGGTACACATTAACAAGTGACACAAAGATTTCACACATGGCACCTTCCCTGTGTCACATTCTTTCACCCCAGGCCTCCTAGTCCCCAGTCCTCTGCACTTCACCATGCCAGGCCACTGATGTGTCAGCCAGGATCACATCTGTTACTAATCAGGGCCCCATCTATGACACTACAGACCTGCTTCTGTTGGGTGGTTAACCAAGCAATCAAAGCCCAGCACCCCTGCCTGATGTGTCCCTGGCTTAGTCCTCAGCAGCTCTGCTTGAGTTTCATTGTTTACAACCAAAGATGCCCTCTGGCTTTCACACTGGGCTTTCAATTGCCTGCAACGCTCTGCTCTGTAGAGCATCAATAACCCCTAGCAATAGCCATCCAGCTAATTCTTATACTATGTCCCTCATGCCTTTCCAATGCCTGCTATACTGTGCCCACTGGTGCCTTTTCTCCCTGTCAATACATCCCAGGGAGTTTTAACCACTGTCCCCCACTCCGTGCCAGGGCTCTCTGCAGTCCACCCTCCTCTGGTGACAGAGCCTGCTGTCCAGTCACAGAGTGCATGGGTCATATGCCAAACTCATCCTGGACCACATCTTAGCTCCATTGTAGGTTAGCACCATCAGAGTCCCGGTTCTCTAAGCCACACTCTGAGGAGGAGTTGGGGTAGAATATAGCCAGGGGTCAACACCTGTGAAAAGCAAGGGGAAGAAAGGATTGGGAAAAGGGGGGAGCCCATGGTCATGCCAGCCAGCAGGGAGCCCTGGAGTGGCCACAGTCCACTGGCCACGTCTCCCATCAGGCTGGGGCAGCTTGGCCTCTCAGCCTCCCTCTGGCTCTGTCACCAGACGTGGGCTGCAGGTGAGACAGACCCTGAAGGGCAGAGAGTGAGAGCTGGGGGTGAGGCCACTTCCCCAGGTCCCCACACTTGCACTGCACCCATGTCCCCATCTAGCAGCGACAATTCCAGAGCTAAAGGGGCCCTTTCCTGAAATCTCCGTTTCCCCTCTGTCCCCCTCTGCACCTCCCTGTCACTGGTGAGAGCTCCCAGGAGGGTGAGCCCAGGGCTCTGGATTCCTCTACTCTCTGATTAGCAGCCCTGCACTGTCTCTGGTCTTTCTTTCACAAATATTCTTCCCACCTTCGGGGCATGAATTGGTTGTATATGACATCTGTATACTTTATGAATATTTTACTTTGTAGATAGCCTCCCCCGGGCTGCAAGCAAAATGCCATGTGCCCTGCAGGTTTTCATTTAGATAATAATTAACTAAAAGGGAGAAAACTGAGAACCTGCTGTGAGCCCCAGAAATAGCCCTGTTCATTCTCTCTCTCTCTCCCCCTCCCTCCCTCCCTCCTTTCCTCCCTCCCTCTCTCTCTCTTTCTTACACACACACACTCTTAAACATGCAAACAGCAGTCACCCCAGCTGGCATTTGGAGAGCACCCCCCCACACACTGCAGTGCCGAGCTAGTGTGACTTCTGTTCATTCATCGTGTGTTTACGGAGCTACTATTAGGTGCAGTGCCAGGCACTGGGCATCTCTATGGGGTGGAGCAGCACAGTGCCGGCCTCATGGAATTTGCAGGCTCGGGGATGGGGACAAACAAAGGCAATTGCAGTGACCTACGATGAGGGCCCTGGGAGAAACACTACGCCCCGGGACTGTGGTAACATGAAGGAGAGACACCATGCACCGTGGGGGTCGGACAAATTGAGGAGGAAAGGACATGGGCCAGTTCCTGCTCTGAGTTGGAGGGAAATCTCTGCTGGGATTTGAGGATGTGGCTGCACGGCCAGAGGGAGCCCCAGCGACTGGGCCGGACAGGGGCAGCCTGGGAGATGAGACTCTTTAGGAAGGGTCTGAGGAGTGCTAGGGGTCTTTACGGGCTTTTAAACAGGCAAGGGGCATGAACACATGGCGTGTTAGGAAGGTCAGCTTGGCCGTGATGCAGATGGCGTAAGAGTTTCAAAACTGCACAGAGGAGGACCAGAGGAGCCCCTTGCCACGTTGTGGGCACAATTGGGAGGGTTGGGTTTAAACCACAGCAGTGCAGTGGAAACAGAGGAAGCATGACAGAGAGACAGGAGGAGGTGAACACAGTGAAACTTGGAAGTAGAGACTGGGAGTCGGGACGAGTGGGATTCAAGGATTCTCCGGATTCTGCCCTGGGCACGAGGAGGTGCAGAGGGACAAGAGGTTCAGAGCTACTGTGTGGGGTCCACAGTGAGCTGGACTGGGTGGAGATGTCCAGTGAGCAATGATGCATGGGCTTAAGCTTGGGCACAACATCTGGCTTAGAAATACAGACTTGGGGGCCGGCACACACGTCCCTGTGACACTTGCTGTGGCAGTGACTTCCCTCTAGATGCTGCAGCCACACCTGCCCTTGTAGTTTTGCTTTAGAGGGGGAGGAAGCAAGTAGCAGGTCGGCACAGTGGGAACCAGGTATACGTGGAAGCTTCCTGGATTTCAACACTGGAAGAAAATGTCCAAGTAATGCAGAGGAAAGTAAAACCAACTATTCAGAACAGCTTTCAAATCAAATCCCTTCCTGGAACAAAGAATGGCAAACAGAGGGGTTTTAAATAAATCATAATTAGTAACACACACATGGGCTCAGTGTGGGTGAGCATTTAGACAGCTAATTACATTGAAGCTACATGTGCACGAAGCCAGAGAATCTCACCCCAAATGTGGGGCTCCCAGCTACTGCGGAGATGACTGGGGGACCCAGGCACACATCCATTTCTCCAGTAAAGAGTCGGTCAAGGTAATGTGTATTTTGTGTGTGTGTGTGTGTGTGTATTAAGATTCCACATACAGAGAATTTTTGAGCACCTGCAGGAGCAGCTGGGCTTCTGGCCTAAGTGAGGAAGACACAGATTCTATAAAGCAAGTACCTCTCTTTAAAAATGCTGCCCTCCAGCTAAAGCCTTCACCACCTGCCCCAGGACCCTCGGGGCTGGATTTGTACATAGCACAAGCTCCATCTAGCGCTCACCGCTGGAAGCACACCTAACATCTCTTTCCCCAGTGGATCTTGGAGATTCTACCCCAGTAGTACCAAACTCCAGAGTCCCAGCATGGAAAAGTCTGTGCACAGTTGGAAGACTGGGTAACCTCATGCTGGGACCCTAGTAGAAAAAGATCAAATATTCATTAACAGTCGAATTGTAGATACAGACTAGGCATGAGGAACAACTGTGGGTTTTCTTGTTTTGTTTCTCTTTTGCAATTTATTTTGCACAATCTTTTTTTGTCTTCAACAGCCTTGGGCTCTGGAGAGGATTATCAGTTTTAATGGCAGTTATTCTCTCCTTTTTATTCCTTTTCTTTCACAAACATGAGGAGGAAAAACTTCTTCAGAAACAGAGAGCTCTGGATTCTATCAGGCCCCAAGATGCACAGGCAAATAAACCAGGAAATATCAGTGATCAAGAGACCCTGGAAGGATGAAGAGGAAGGGACTGAGGCCCAAGGTCTCCCCAGAAGCCTCCCTCACCCCTGCAGCCCCCACCACTGTGTGTTGTTTGTGTTGTTTTTTCCCTGTGCATTCCAGACACACACACACACACACACACACACACACTGCTCCTGACCAAGGACACACTGGGACATAAAAAAAAAGACAGAGGCTCACAAAAAAAGATGGCAAGGCTAACATGGTCAGTGCTTGGGTAGGAGGAGGAAATTGAGGGCAAACTTTTCCATTGTATGTGGAGAAAGGAATTGGGGCTGAGTGCTGAAAAGAGGGGGTCACCTTAAGAAGACACAGAGAGCAAAGGGCATTTCTGAGCAGAGAAAGCTGCAACTGAGAATGCCCCATGGGGTATTGGAAAGGTGCAGATTGCTGGCAGAGCTGGGGGCTGGCAGCTCTTCAGCGAGACCTAGAGGCTTTGAGAGACCACAGCCTGGGAGGTGGTGATAATTTCCAAAGCATTCCGGCTCTACCACACTAAAGCACACAGCAAGTTGAGTGTGGATCCTGCTGACGGTGATTCAAGGATGAAGGGAAAAAGAATTAGAACCCTCCACTTCAATATCCACCGTGAAATCAAAGATAAAAATGCAAAAAAAGAAGGGAAAAGCCAGGATGGCTCTCTTTCCTTGGCCGGCACATTGGACGGCAAAAACTCGCAGATGTAGTCTCCCCACCGTGTGCCTCTGACACAGACCACGTCCCCTGAGAGGAGAGCTCCGCTCAGAATTCAAATGCTCTACCTCTTCCGCACGTGTCTGCAGAAACAAGGTTGTCGCCAACACTTCTAATGGAAATGGTAGTCTCGATACAAAGGGAGAGCAAACTCTTTCACTGTATGAAATCAGAAATAAAACTGCAAGAGAAGCAAGAAAAGCTTAAGCAGAAACTTTCCCTGGGCATAAAAATGAGTTGAACTGAGCAAAATCATAAATGCAAACCATCCACATCACCTTTGCCACAGGGGAAAGTGCCCCAGAATAGAATTTAACGCCAAATTAAATGTTCCATCTATCTCTTCCTGCCACAGAACCGTAAAGGCAGAAAACAAATCCAGGTTGCTGCTGCGGTTGCTGAAGGATAAAGGCTGATGGAGCATCCGTGACTGCGCAGGAACCAGTGACTCTGGGTGTGGGCGGCCTGGGGCCCTGAAGGGTTGGCAGGAATAAAGGATAATTATCACAAGACGCATCCCTTATAAGGAAGGACATCAGCCAGATTTTTCCCTCTGGCACCTGAAATGTCATTTTCCTGTTCCAGGCGAAGGTTCAGAACTTCCCCGACTTTACAGGGTATGACTGAGGACTACTGACTACCATGGGAAAGAGCAGACTGGGTGGCGTACTTTCCTATCTCTATCAGGAACAATCATCCTGGGCTTGAATTCAGATCTGAGTTTCAGTCCCGCCTCAGCCTTTCCCGGGTCCACAGCACAGGCCACTCACTCCTGGAGCCACTCCAACCTCCGTGTTCTTTTCTGTTTGTGCAGGGTTGGACCGGGGACAAGATGTTTGTTCCTCCTGCTCTATTATTTGATATGGGAACACTTGCAGAGGGGAGAGGGAGAGATGGTCTAAATGGGATGTCACTGACAGCAGCATTGGTAAGGCCCACCAGGAGGGCAGTGATCACTTTCCTTCCAGGAAGCATATTTGCAGTTCCATTGTGAAGAACAATCATCTCTACTTTCAGTTAAAAAAAAGAAAAATAGCCATTCACCTCTTTGTAAAATGTATACCATGGCCTCATTTCGTAACTGTGTTTCTGGAAATCTCATACTAAAGTGTATTGTTATGAACCAAATAGAATTTTCCTGTAGGAAGATTTCCATAATTGGGAGTCATGTTCCACATCAAGAAAGTGGCATCAAGTAAATCACAGACGTCACTAACAACTTGATAAAAGGGGAGGAATGCAACCACAAACTTCTATAATCATTTAAAATAGTAAAACTGTGCTCTAACTCACATCAAACAGGCCTAAGTGTATTGTACGCGTTGATTATACGAGAGACCCCAATGGGCTATAAAATGGACATGGAATGCATAAAACTCTAACATTAGTGTACCATAAATTCAACCTAAAACCAGCATACTAGCAATAATAAATTTAATTAAACATTAAATGAATGGTAATTTGGTTTTCCTTCTTAGAATTTAGCAGGGCTGCTTGAGGCTGATTTGGCTATCTCGAATCCCTCACAAACAACAAAAGTTGCCTTAAGTGGATGTGTGCTTTCTCCTTTTGATAATTTCTTATAACAAGGATTTGGGCCATTTCAAACACTGCAGCCATCTCAAAGTAGATGTCAGTACACACTTAGTAATATAATGTGTTTTTGAAGATATGATGGCATTTCTTTTTCCTACAAATAAACATCAGTGGCGGGAAAGCTGAGCTAACATAACTCCCCTTCACCCTTCCTTGTCTCCTTTGGTTCAAAAGCTGGACTTTGTATTGGACTAAATAAAGGCCAACCAGTAAGAGAAAAATGCTAATTAAATCACTCCATGGGACACACTGGTGACAGCTATTAGAGACCTTCACACCTTATCAGAAGGCTGGAAAACAATTACAAGTCATTAGAATGGCCTTTAGAATTTTTTTTAAACACTTCTCACAGACATAAGGCAGTCATAGGAATACATACTGGGAGTCCACAGCTTTTGCAGAAACCAAAATACCTAATTTCTTACATCTCCCCATGCTTTACAGTTTAAAACTATTACGTAATTTGATTATCACAGCTGTCCTGTTAGGGAAATACATCAGGACTACAATTTCTTACGTTGTGATTGAAGACACAAAATCTTAGATAGTTTAAGGGATTTCTTTGGGGCTGCAAAGCTTGTGCTGAGGCATTATTCTAGAAGCATGTGTGGTGGCATCCATGAGTATTCTACGAATGTAAGTTCATGAATCATAAAATCATAGGAATAATGAAAAGTAACTTAGAGGTATCACTCCATGTAGAAGTCCCATTCATGATATTTAATTAACTCAAAATCATCCCATGGCCCATGGCTGCTCTTTCTCCATTATTTCTAAGCAGGGTTAATTGGCACACAAGGCAGAACACTCCATTTGGGGGGCAAATTGTTTTAATTGTTAGAAAAAATCCTCATCTAATTTCACGTCTTAGAATCTCAAAGGATACACCTAATCCTTTTTCCACACGATATTTCAAATATTTGAAGATAGCTTTCATGATTCCCATAGATAAGGCATGGCTTCTAGACTTTTGGTCCCCCTGTGGCCTATTCTTTGATTTATCTATGCCACTGTTGAAACGAGGTGCCCAGAAATGACCATAAAACTTCAAGAGAGTACTGACAAGTATATAGTGAACAGAAATTTATTTTAATATAGCTTTCTGTGTTTTGGACTGAAATTTCTATTAATATAGCTTAAGATAACAACAATTTTTGGCAGACATATCATGGCATTGGCTCTTGAATCCATCTAAAATCTCTATTTTTTTCTACATAATCTGCTATCGAGCCAATTCTTTCCTATCATAATCACATTAGGTTGTGACATTTGCAAATACGAGATGCATAGCTCTGTGTGTTTCATTTTTCTCTGCTGGAGTGCTGATGAAATTTTGGACATGAAAATTCTTTGTGGTTTGGACTGTCCAACATATCGCAGGATAAAATTAAATACTAGTGACAACACTGGATTGTCACTGTGACAATCAAAAATAACCCTATATACCTCTAAAGAATCCTTAGGAAAGAGCTTGCACTGCAATTGAAAACCTTATCAAATTATCCATTGAAATGCTGTAGCTGAAGAATGTAGCCCTCCCTCATATGGACAGACTTCCTTCAAGGTGGGCATCTACTTATGTGAAACATTCTATGGGTCTAATTTTTATCCAGCTACTCATCCAGAATAATAATAGAGAAACCGAACACAGGCAAAACATGACAATAGTTGATTAAAGTTGTGGGAGCTAATCTCCAAGGTTGTCTTCCCAATGAGCCATGACGTCTGCTACTTGTGACCTTGTAATCTCCTTTCCTTGGGTATCAGCTGACTCTGTGACTTGCTTGAACTAATAAAATGCCATATAAGTGATGCTTCCAAGGCTAAGCCAGAAGAAGCCTTGAAGTTTCCGCCTTGCTCTCTTGAAACACTCCCTCTGGGAGCCCTTAACAGCCATACAAGGATCCTGACTACCCTGAATTACTATTCTGGTGAGCCCCACAGGGGTACTCCCAGCTGAGCCCAATCTTTTAGACTTGGTTAATGAGATGCCAGTCATGAGTGAAACCATCTTTAACTTTCCAGACAAGCTTACCCACTAGCCAAATACTTACTGCTACACATAACAGAATTGCTAAGGGAAGACTTCCCATATTCCTGACCCACAAAATTGTGAGATAAAATAAAATTTGTCAGGAAAGCTTGTGTTCCTCACTCCCTAAAATTCATATTCTACAGTAAAATATGCATTCATTTATTCACCCATTCATCACACTTTTATTAAACTCCTATCGTGTCCCAGCACTTTGAATTTGGGAATAAAACGGATGGTAAATAATCTGCTATCTCTGAACTCAGGAACATCATTGTAGACTGTAGGGGACTCATAAACCAATAATTATAATAATTTAAAATAGCATGATGGAGGTGAATTGGAGCACTACTACAAAAGCACAGAGAAAGACCTAAAGTTGGGGGAAAGGGATGTCTGGAGAGGCCTTCGGTGGAGAAGAGTTAAATAAGGCAGGGCGGAGCTATTTGGGCAAAAAAATAAAGGGGATAGAAAGGACTTTCCCGGAAGAGGGAACATCATGTGATGACAAAGAGATTGAAAGACACAATTCACTGGATGTTTGGTTTGGTTCAAGTCCAGAGTACAAGGACATAGTTAATAGTGATGATGGAGGTTTATGGAGAACAAGGGGAAAAGCCAGAGAAGTCGGCAAGATCTTCAGAAGTTTGCTCACTGCCATGTAAGGTAATCAGCCACCAAGATGCCCCCACAATGATCCCTACCTTCTGGTATCCAGATATTTATGTGCACTTCTCCTACCAAGAGTGGTCTGTATGACCAATCGCACATGGCAGAAGTGATGGCCGGTCATGTCTAAGACTAGGCTTTAAAGGACCGAGACTTCTACCTTCAGCTTTCAATCTCTCTGAGTCTCTGACATTGGGGAAAGCATGCCCCAGGGGAGAGGCACATGTAGTAAGAAATGAAAGGTTCCTGTCAATAATAATGCGACTGAGCCTGCAAGTAGATTCCTCAACTAGTAAGGCCCTCAGAGACTGCAGCCCAGGCCAACACTTGCCTATAGTCTCACGGGAGCCCCTGAGCCAGACCACCCAATCACGCCATTACCAGATTTTTGCTGTTCATAAACTATGTTTGTTTGTGCTGTAAGCTCCTAAATTTGGAGATCATTTATTAAGCAGGAATAGATAAATAATAGACCAGTCCATGAACTTTGAACATTATCCTGAAATTTATGGAAAGCCATTATAGGATTTTAAGTGAGGGGACAGCGATTTGCATATTGGAAAGTCACTGGGTCCACAGGGTAGACGGTAAAGTGAAGGAAAGATATGATAGCAATCCATCCCCGATCAGACGAAGAACTACATGGAAACAGCTGAACAGGAAAAGCAGCAGAGGGAGATTGGAGCTGTGCTAATTGGCCCGGGTTTCCAGCTTTAACCACTGGCTAAGCAGAGCACACGGTTGAGACAGAGAACATAAGAAGGGGACAGGATTTGCAATTTGCAGCAAAGATAATGTGGGTTTGAAGTTGTTAAAATGAAGAATCCTGTGATACATCAAAAATGAGATATAAAGAGACTATAGGAACACGGGCCTGGGGCTCAGAGCTGGGTCATAAGAGTCCTCAGCAGGCCACTGGTAACTGAAGTCATGGATTAGGATTCCTACCCCCCAGGAGGACATGTGGTGTAGGAACAGCAGCAGACCGTCAGACCCAAAGCCCAGCTACTAGTCAGTCTCCCTTTCTTCCAAATCCTGAACTAGACATATGGAATTGTACCCCCTTCTCTGTAGCCAGGGATTGCACTGTCAAATGAGAAAATCACTCTTTACCCCAAATACATGAGGAGGAAAGAAAATCTTTAAGTATTCTGTAATCATTTTCATTTTGTCTATTATTTTGCTGAAGTCAGAGATTATTCCTGAAAGTTTGGACTCTCTTTGCAGAAATCCAAGGCTGTTATTAAACATATAGATTAATTTCTCCCCCAAGTCCCTCAGGAAATAGAGAACAATTCTGCTGTAATGATCATAGACAACTCCCCAGGGGGGAAAATGCCCTAACAGTAACAAAACAGATGGAAGAGAAAGATGTAGGATATCTGTATCAGTCACGATTCCCCAGAGAAACAGAACCAATACAACGTCTTCTATAAATGGAGAAAGATTAATTTCAAGGAATTAGCTTACACAGTTACAGTGGCTGAAAAGTCCAAAATCTATAGAGTGAGCCAGCCTGGACACCCCCAGAAGAGTAGATATTCCAATTCAATTAGGAAGGATTCTGGCAGAATTCCCTCTCAGCTGGGGAGGGAAGCCTTCCCATCCTTGCAGGCCTTCTTGTGATTGGGTGAGACTCACCCACATTATGGAGGGTCATCCACTTTACTCACCCTCACAGAAACATCCAGAATAATGTTGGACCTAGTATCTAGGCAGTGGGACCCAGAGAAGTTGGTACAAAATTAACCATCATGCTCCTCCGTCCTCTGAAGGGCCCACAGACAATAGATCCTTGAACTCTTCTTTGCAGCCAACACAGCACCAATCCCATACATGGTGCTGTATATATGGATATATGTGCGCATAGTAGGCCCTCAGCTAGGGGCTCATGATGACATTCACAGTCTCCAACCTATGTAACGCTGAGAATTTGACTAAGATGACAACAAAGTCACAGAGACGGCATTTTTCCCCATCATGTTTGTGAAGAAGGTTAATAAAAAGCCCTTGCTAACAATTATGTCCCTTTCTGCCTATGTTCCTGCCCTGTGGTTTCCACCAGAGCAGACGGTGAGTGAGGAGGGCCACAGTCATGGTCGTTTCTTTCCCCATCCCTGACGAACCTTCCATGGGGGAGTGATGACCAAGTTTCATGACGGCTGTCAAAAGTGAAAATAAAATGTCCTGGAAAGAGATGCATTTGTAGGCATCTGAAAAGATATCTGTCATTTTCCGTGTGTTTGTTTTGCTTTCCCTTCAGGAGAGAGTGAGGAGAAACTAAATGAGCTTTTCTCACTTTAGAACAATGTGAAATTCAGAACGGGGAAGCCTGTGGAGGACACTGAGGCTTAGGAGAGCGAGTGAGGAGGGAAAAGGAGCCCCAGTCAGTGCAGACCTCACAGGGCAAGGGGTCCAGCAGGGCCCACAGGCCAGGAAGATGCTTCCTCACCTTATTTGACTTTAGCTTCCCAGGGAGATGCACCTGCAGGGATAGTAGGGTACCTGGGGCTTTACAGTCTCCTTTGTCCTTAAAATAACACTTGTCAGTGTTTTTCTAATATATTAAGTTCCTTCCCAGAGAAGGGCTTCTTTATTAGGGATCCCTAAGGAGTCTAAGGGTCTAAGGATAGAATTCAGGGCATCTGTGAACTACTCTCTAGCTGAAATTGAGCACTTCCCAATAATTTGAATATATGCAACAAACCCCAGAAATACTATCAGCATCAGCTCTGGTTTGGAAGTGTTACCCCCAAATCCACATGTTGGAAACTTAATCGCCAGTGCAAGTGTGTTAGGAGGTGGGGCCTGACACACTCCTGCTGCTCCTGCGGGAGTGTGGTGGTCGTCTCAGAGGAGCTCTGTTAGAAAAGCCAGTTTGACCCTTTTTCTCTCTTGCTCCCACTTCCCCTTGTCCTTCCGCCTTCCACCATGGCCTGATGCAATACCAAGACCCTGCCAGATGCAGCACCACGCCCTTGGACTTCTCAGCCTCCAAAACCAGGAATCAAATAAGTTTTTGTTCATTGTAAATTACCTAGTCTGTGGCATTCTGCTAAAGCATCATAAAATGAACTAAGGCAGTGTCTGCTGCAGATACCCTAAAATGGATTTTATGTTTATTTCTACTTCATCCTGCTACAACTTGATGGTCCATGTAGGTCCCAACCTTTAAAATAGCATAATTTGCCTGTATTCTCCGATCTAAATTTACCAGCAATGAACCAAATGCTTATTTTGATCTTCATGTAGGTCCTTGGAGCCATTCTTTATGGCTTAGAAGCTAGAGAACAGCAGGAATGAACAAATTCTCTCTCCAGTCCTCCAAAGGCAGGTGGACCTATCATTCATTTGGACATCAACATATAGAACCAAATTACTGTACTGAGCTCATGTCTGCATAATTGCAAGAAATCTAGTCCCTTCCCCAAGCAGGAGTTCTGAAACCTTGCATAAATCCATCTTCATTATCACTCAGCAGGCTTTTCTCCAACTCATCATTTCAGGTTTCTCTGCCCATTACCTCAGATTTCTCATAGATGCTCCTCACAGATGCTGCCACGATCCTCCTCTGTGTCCTTCCCCCCAAAGTGTGGCCATAAATACCTCCACTATGCTCTAAGCATGGCTAATACAGAGCTGTAATATTTTTAAAACATGACTAAAGTTTAGGGGGAAATAAGAAACTGAGAATTAAAGGGGGAAATTAAAATTAGACTATGATAACAACTCTCCCAGAATCCACTGGTCAGTCTCTAACAATGCCCTGAATGGTCATCTCCTTGACCTTTTTGCTTTTGTGTAACCAGGGCTCACTGACAACCAGGGCCACTTCCACTGGACCTCCTTCCCTCCCATTCAGGTCACCCATTCCAAATCTCTGGCCCCAACCAGAAGAGCCAAAAACCCATATAACTTTGTGATATTCTCTCCATATATATATGAAGACAGCCTTATTTAATCATTAAACAGAATATTTAACACCTAAGCCTGAAGTATCTAAATTTAGATATTCACCCCAGTTCAAGACTTCTTAAAAACAAGGTGATTTCTTCTAATAAAAGGAAAGATCATGGGACAAACCCAAGCTTCCACCTTGGAATGCTGACACTGCATATGATTTAGCAATCATTCCCTAGATGGTAAGTTTCAACAATATTAAGATCTATTTTCTACCTTAAGAAAGTCAGAGCATTCAAATAACATTGTTGAAGAGGGTAGTATCTCTCTTGTAGAGAAAACGGAAGAAGAAATATCTAATTAATTCTAGCATTCTCAGGGAATGTTAGAGAAGGCTCCACGGAGGAGGTGTCATTTGAGTTAAAATGAAGGATGAGTTTACATTATCCATGGAGACTGCAGAATTGCTAGCAAGCTCATCTTGTGGATGATAAAGAATGGTGAGAACAGAAATCAGAATGCTCTACTAAACCCAGCTCACCTCCATTAGTTTTATTGAACCTTGAAATGGCTTTTGAAGTTAACAATCACCCCAGAGGATACAAAGTTAGACACTTCAGAAAGAAAAAAAAAAAGACATTGAAGTTTTGTAACTTCCTCAGTTAATCCATCAAATACATTTCAGTCTTAGGTAGCAGTGTGTAAACTCTATCAAGGGCATCTGGGGTTCCCTAGGAAACATCTAGACCCAGACAAACAGATAACACTTAATAGAGATAAAGAGAGTCCGAGGGAAGCTATGGACTCACCTTTCAGGCAAGGTGTGTTAATTTAAAGTGTCTGTGTTTGTGAACCCCTCTCAATGTTGAAAAGGAAGGTGGTAGAGGACAAGTTAGGACAGGAGGTGTCAGGCCTGTGTGACAAGTGTCAGGCTTGTCTGATTTGCCATCTGAATTTGTCTGTGCTCGCCTTACGCAGCTAATTGTCCCAAAGTCTCCAATTCAGCAAAGCAGTCTAGACATATACCATGTCCTTCCAAAGCATAATTAAAAACACAAACAAAAAACAACCGAGGAAGCAGCTGCCTGCCTACTTCTGAAAGACAAAGGCCAGCACACAGACCGCCTGACACACCACCAGAAAAGAACAGTGTCTTAGGGGGTTCTAGTTTAATTCTGTGTATTTTAAGAGTAAAAAAAAAAAAAAATTCCTTAATTAAGTGATGGGTGATAAACTACTAAAACAACCCCCTTGCTAACTAATGGAATAAATTAAACTTGTGGGGCCTTTCATCTGCTCTGAAACCCTCTGTTTCCAATACTTCCTATCTGAAAAGGAAGTTTCCATCCCAAGCTGTGCCAAAAAGTTGAGGAAAAGTGGTAACAGGGACTTCTGGGTCAAGTGAACCAGGTCTTAGGGTGCGCTTTCAGCAACAGGTACCACTGTGAAAGAGGTGCCTTTGTGTGCTGCCTGCTTGGGTTAGGCTTGTGCCTATCTGTTCACTGCTAAATCTAGATGCTGAACCTCTAAGCATCTAGAATAGTTCTGGCACCAGTAAGGGGTTTAAAAAAGATATAGACAGACAAGTAGGTGGATGGATGGATGGATAGACAGATAGCCATGCACAGACATGTAAATACATATACAGTTAAGTCTCTAAGTTGACCACCCCAGGGATTGTAACAAACTGGTCAATATAAGGAGGTGATCACCATAAGGAACTAGGCCCACTGTGCTGATGTGCACATGTGGTGAATGTCTGCTCTATGAAAATTAGGTCACCATAAGGAGGTGGTCAATGCAAGGAGATGGTCGACTATGGAGATTCTACTGTGTTTTGTGTGTATATATATGAGTGTGTGCATAGATCTATCCCTCATATATATGAGGTCTGGCAATTAAGTCCATGAACTCATCCTAGAAAAAGCACTATATATCTCACTGCTGAATATCACTATGGTCACTTTCAAAGTACTCCCCCCAGGAAGCTGGGCACCAACGCCAGCACCCAGGCCACCCTTCAAAGAAACTTTGGAACTCTTCTTCTGGAATGGCCATCAAGGCTGGTGTAGTATTCTTCACGTCCTGAATGTCATCAAAATGTCTTCCTTTCAATGTTTCCTTTATCTTCAGGTAAAGCAAGAACTCATTGCTGGCCAGATCAATTGCAGGGAGGAAGCTCCAATACAGTTATTTGTTTTCTGGTTTAAAACTTCTACGCCATGGGCAGCACCTGTGGCTCAAAAGGGTAGGGCACTAGCCCCATATGCCAGAGGTGGCAGGTTCAGACCCAGGCCCGGCCAAGTAAAAAAAAAAAAAAAAACTTCAATGCCATAACCAGGCATGGTGGCTCATGCCTGTAATCCTAACACTGCAGGAGGCTGAGGTAGGAGGATTGCTTGAGCTCAGGAGTTCGAGGCTGGTCTGAGCAAGAGCAAGACTCTGACTCAGGAAAAACCCAGCCAGGCACCACAGCAAGCACCTGTAATCCTAGCAGCTTCAGAGGCTGCGGCAGCAGGATGCCCACAGCTGGAGTGTGAGGTTGCAGTGAGCTACAACGCCATTGCACTCTGCTCAGGACATAGGGTAGAACTCTGTCTCGACAAAAAAAAAAAAAGGAAAGAAGGAAAGAAAAGAAAAGAAAAGAAAAACAAGGCAACTGTGCACATCTGTTTATCCCAATCCCCCCCAAAAAACTTCAGTGCTGTGTGAGCAGGGGCATCATTGTGATGCAAGAGCCATGAGTTGTTGGCCGAGATTTTCAGCTAAGATGTTCCCAGTTTCTCTGTCGCAGCTTACTTGGTCTGCTGTGCTTCTCACAGTCAGCTGATGATTTTGACCCGCAATTCAACGAGTTTTTGCTTTTTTGTCAGTTCTGCTCATTACCAGCCACACTGACACTTTCTCTTCCCTCAGAAAAACATTTAATGCATTTGCACACTGCCATTTTCTTCATGGCACTATTCCCATAAACTTGGACTAACATGTCCCTGATTTCACTTCCACTCTTGCCAGATTTAACAAGTTTACAAATGCTTGTTTGTTGCTCTGATTTAGCTGTGACATTCTCACGATGGCACACAAAAATCACACAACAACTATAATAAACACAATCAACAGGACACCACCACAAGTCGACGTAACACAACCGTGAAACACCAATACACCAAGGTTATGAAATCTGACTGAGTTGTTTGTACAGTACTGCTAACGGAAGTTTATGAATGAATGGGTGAATACTTACCTGGCAAATAGTCCTTTTGTTTTCAGTCTACCTGGAGGATCTGAATTTCTCTAATCAAGAGGGTGAGTCAACCAGAGTAAACAGCAAATGATAGGGAGGTGATTGATATTTATATGGCAAAAGAGGTTAAGAGACTTATCCTGTACCACAAAATAAAATTCAGTCCATGCCCAGGCCAACATCTTCCTATTGAAAAGGTCAACGTCTTCCTATTGAAAAGACATCTGAAAATTGTATTCCTGCTTCCACCCATGTTCTACCAAGGAAAAGCACTTGGTGCAACTACAGATGCTTTGCAAGGGCTCAGCGACTCTGCTACAAGTCATCAAGAAACTGTTTGCTTCCTCCTGTAATTCTGGACTCAGTGCATTTGTCTCAGGCTCCTGGTGATCTGGGACGGAACATTATCTGATGTCGTCCAGGGCCAGGCCACTTAGGAAGTTTTGCTTATGTCAACATTATGTGCTGCACATTTTTTTTTTCTTTTGCTGGGGGCAGCTGAAAGTAAGTGACACTAATTTCTATTCTGCAGTTATCCAAATATTGCACTCACAACACAATCCATAAACATAATGACTACTCATCAATAAAGCAGAGGAATGCCTGGAAAACCATAATTGTCACCCCCCAAAATTTAAAAAATAAAAGAAACAACAAAAAATGCTGGCAAATGGTGGGTCCCTTATCTTAATTACAGGCTGATTTGCATTTAAATGAAGGTTATTCTATAATTACTACTGAATGTTTTGTGTTGGAGTTGAAATACCACTCTGCAGGCTGTCAGCCCATTTCCTTTTTATTTCCCTCTGTCATTCTTCTTCTCTGTAATCTTCTGACACAGGCAGGCATGGAGAGATGCTGGCTCTTAATTCCCTTTCTAAAACCATCCCCACCTCGGGGCACCTTGTGGATTCACCACACTCGCTGCAGTCCTGCAGGGTGGTGCTAAGAGAATTAGAGGAACTTCCCTCTACCCATAATAAACAACCTCAAGATCAGCCAAATTGAGAGCAGAGTTAACACAGCCTGGCTGTGCATTGGCTGGGAGTCTGGGGACCCCCCAGCCCCTTCTCTGTGTCTACAGGATAGAAGCTTTAACAGGCATCAGCAAATGCAGTGGACTCTCCCCATGAAAACCAAACTAGCAAACACCCAAATACAGAAGCTTTGCTCCTAGGGGGACACCCAGGGTTAGGTTCCTGACAGCCTTCGGTCACAACACTTTTGTCCACTAATCAATACATAACCTTATTTTTTGTGCATTTGTTTAGAGACACCTTATTTAATGAGTGTCATTAACAGCTTACTCAGGCAATGGCACTGCAACATGTGCCTGGACAAAGCTTATCTAACAGGTCTTTGGTAAGGTACGTGGCAGCCCTCTTGAGCATGGGTTCACTACACACTTCAGCACTATGCCTGGGGGCCGTTTTCAACAGCAAAGTCACTCACAAAAAGAGCACAAAAGCGACACTAAACAGACTGTGACAAGGACATTTAAGGGTGTGAACTGAGATGAGGTGGCAGAGTGCCTCCCCGCTCCACCTCAGCTGGGAGCTTTTCTGCACACGGGGTGACTCCAGTTTTCACAGCTGGCACATGCCCGTGAACAACTGCAAAAGCACCCTGGGTATCCATTTTGGAGGTTACAAATACACTTTAGCAAGTAGATGAAGTTGAAAATACGAACCCAGGAATAATGATGGACTATCCTTACCAAGCACTCTTTGTGTCAGCAGTACCTAAGATCCACGCAGGTGCTATGTGAATAAAACACTGTCCCATGGAAATGGCCCTGGCCCTGCCCCTGCGGGGTCTACAGTCTGCAAATGGGGAGGGTGGAGCACACAGGGACAGAGACTGACTGGAATGTGTAAACCACTAAATAAACAGTTTCACGTTGTGACAGTGCTTTGGGAAATTTTGTTGTTGTTGTTGTTGCAGTTTGGCTGGAGCCAGGTTTGAACACGCCACCCTCGGTATATGGGGCCAGCACCCTACTCACTGAGCCACAGGTGCTGCCCAAGTTTGAGAAATTTTTAAGAACCGTTGAGATAACAAATAACAGGGGTACATGCTTTACATGTACCGGCAGTCCCTGGGTTACGAATGAGATGGGCTCTATAGGTTTGTTCTTCTGCTGAATTTATATGTAAGTTGGAATGGTACATTTCTCTATTACATATTATAGCCCCCTTTTGTAAGTGTGAGTCGTAAGTCAGTCAGAAGTGTGTAACTCGGGGACTTGTTGTAATAGCTTCTGTTCATATGGGTGAACTGTGCACAAGTCAGACGTTTGTAACTCAAGGACTGCTGTACAGTCAAGGGGAGGAGGCAATATTCACAGTAAGCCTTGAGAAGCCCTGCAGAGAGCTGGGGGAGACGTGTGAAGGGAGGAAGGGAGGTATATCCAAGCAGAAAGAATAGTAAGCCCACAGGCTGCCCCAGGAAAGGTGTGCTCCCCAGATCTGAGCAGAACTAGAGCTTACTGCAGAGGAAGAGAAAGAGATAACATAAAATGAAGTAGGGTGTTAAGGAGGAAGGCTGGATCTGGCAGGGTCAGGGTCTTGCAGACCCACATAAGACATATGCACTTACTGATTGGTGTTCGCATCCCTTAAGGCAGAGACATCGCCTAGGAGCTAGCCCTAGTGCCAGGTGCTTAGCAAACACTGCCTGACTCACACACTAAGGTTTTTGCGAAACATGATGGGTGCATCAGTTTAGAACCGAGTTTTACTACAGGTAACAAAAAAATTCCAAAATAATGATGGATTAGGCTCGGCGCTTGTGGCTCAAGTGGCTAAGGCGCCAGCCACATACACCTAAGGTGGCAGGTTTGAATCCAGCCTGGGCCTGCCAAACAACAATGACGGCTGCAACCAAAAAATAGCCAGGTGTTGTGGCGGGTGCCTGTGGTCCCAGCTACTTGGGAGGCTGAGGCAGGAGACTCACTTGAGCCCAGGAGTTAGAGGCTGCTGTGAGCTGTGATGCCACGGCACTCTACCCAGGGGGATAGCTTGAGGCTCCATCTCAATAAAAAAGAGAGAGCCAATAATGATGGCTTAAACAGGATCAGCACTACCAATGAGCACTTAATGAGAAATCTAGATGTGAGCAGTTGCTACAATGGGTTGACTAGCTTGAGGATGGCAAAGCTAAGCTTGCTGGAATTGATCTTTTCCCTCATGGTTGCAAGATTGCTGCTCTAGCTCCAGTCATCAAGTCCTAGTCTCAGGATGTGGGAAGTGCAAAAAGTATGTGCAGCCACTGAGACCTGTTTAATGATTTTTTTGAAACAGTTTAAAAAGTCAGACCCAGTGATGACTTTTGCTGATATCTTATTGGCCATGACTGTGTCAGGTGTCTTCTAGGTAGCCGAAGAAATGTGTTCTTTGTGGTCAGCCATATTGCTGGCCCTGGCACATCCTTGAGTACAGAAGGGGAGAATGAACCTGCCCAGCAAACGAGAGTCTCTGTTCCTTGGGGATGGAGATACGTGTTCCAGCCCATGCCGAGGGGGTGAAAGAGCTATCAGAGGTGAGAGGCTCTCCTGGAGACTTACATGATAATAGCATGGAACTTCTCCCACCTATGAGAAGGAGGCTCCTCCAAGTCAGAACTATCCCCCTTCTTTCCCCTTTCATCAGGTATTGGGGGATGTGGATGTCTGACAAGCCCATAACAGACGCCTGAAATTCAGAGAATTAACCACCTCTTTTACCTAAAGCAACACCCTTAACCACCCTTAGTCCTAACATCATAGTTTTGATTTGGGTATTTATGGTTCTGTCAGTCATTAAACAGCCCCTAAGCCTTGGGGGTACGTGTCATGAGCCAGACGTGTTTTGAAGTAGAAATTAGAGGGGACAATAATAGAGGATCTAAAACCGTCCGTTACTGAAAGGACAGGAGAGGCACAAACAAAGAGAGCCAGGGCGGCCTGAGGAGCAGAGAGAGGTTCTTCTGAGGAGGTGACACTCGGGCTGCGACTGTGACCCACAGGATCAATGGGATTCAATTAAATAACAGGCCCGGGGGAGAGTGAGGGGATTCCATCCCAAAGTCCTTTGCAAATGTCAACACATGAAAATTAAATCAGGGCAAATGCCGCACCTAAGTGATAGGGGGAGCAGAGAGACCACCTCAGTTGTCTTGGTTAATTTATCAGATGTTCAAACCTATTGAAAAACTTCTCCATGTTCTGCTTCTTAAGGCAGTTTCTGGGCAGGTGTCAAAACGAGTGCTTTGAAAGCCGGCAGCTTTCTCATGCCCTGAACGCTCACGTCCCTCACATGGGCGTTTATCCCCTGAGCCCAGTACAGGTGGGAAACAGCCTACTGTGTGGCTTTGCTGGGGCCTGCAAGGGGCTCGGCCCCTGCCCATTCTGCTCCTCCCTCCTGCTGGCCCTTACTTGTCCACATGCAGATATGCCCCAACATGGCAGAGGTACTCCAGGTCATGTACAGATGTCCCCAGACATTTCTGTGAGTGAGTCCTCTACACACTGCCAGGGAGGGATTTCAACCACAAATCGCATCCCGTCGTGCTTCCTGTATTGAGGAACCTCGGTGGTTTCCCTATGGCAGGAAGTCCATCTCTTTAGCATGGCTTGAAGTCCCTACTCCATCTGTCCTTAGCCCAATTTTCCAGATTCACCCGCCAACACGCCCTTATCCCCGGCTCTCAAGCCACACAGCACACACGTCTCGCCGCTTTCTAAACACGTTCTGTTCTTCCCCTGCCTCTGTGCCTTTGCACACCCTGGGTGCTCTGCAGCCACCCTCAGCCGCACCCTCAGAACCACGTTAAGACACTTATGTCACCTCTGTAACGCCTCCCCCTGTGTTCAGGCAGTTAGTTGTACTATGCAATTTTTTTCTGTTCTTCTGTTATGTTGGAATTATTTCAAATATCTATTCGTATTTCCCTTATTCCTACTCAGCAATAGGCTTCCTAATTAACTGCAGGGAGCATTTCCAAGCATTTGTGTACCCTCAGCTCCTCACACGGCGCCTGGCACATTTTAGGGGCTCAAACTCCCACACCGTGTGAGTGATGGGCCAATGCCTGCAGTAGCCTCTCTCTTCCTTGGAGAAGCCAGCTCTAATAGTTCACACCTGATTCTTCAATCGGCCCTAAACCGGTGAACAGGTTACTGTTGGGCACGTCCCCCTAGAAGCACCTGTGGCCCCTGCACCTGTGTGGTGGCAAGGCTTTGCCTCAGCACCCTGCTTTCCCCCTAAAACACTCCCCAAATCTGAACTCCCAGCTTTTCTGAGGTCTCCAGGGGATGAACAGTGCTGAGAGGCTCTGCACAGATCCTAAGTGACTCTGGGACTCCCTGAGCCCGACCTCACTCCCTCTCACGACTTCTATGATCAATGGGGCTTGCAATTAGCATATTGTGCTCCGCCCCCCCTTCCCAGCCCCACCCGCCACCCCTTTGCAGGGCACTGGACAGTGGATGTAGAGCTGGAGAATTGCTGCCAAGAATTAACCATCCCCTCTCAGCCTCTCCTACCTTCCTCCACCTCAGCCAGGAATAGCCCCACATTCCTGCATCCCACCCCCAGGTAAGGAAGAGAAGCCTGCTGTCACCAGCTCCCAGGTAGCCAGGGCCCTGGCCTATTGTCCTTCTCCCTCTCCACCGTTCTCTCCCTCCACGCTCTGTCCCTTCATCTCCTCCTCCTTTGAAGGAAGCCTGGCAAGCACGCTCTTCACTGGCCCCTGACAGGTGTGGGGATGACCCCTGGCTCCACTGGGGGCCGTGTGCTTTGATGCTCAGCTTTATGGCGAGTCATTTGTATGCAGCCCTTCCCTCCCTGCTCTCACCCAGAGTGTCCTGATGAGCTTCTCTGCGCACTCACATTGTCTCAGTCGTTAACCACCCATTTGCAACTCTGTAATTTACTTTTGATCATTCATTTTATGAGGCGCACAGGGTAAAAAGCCCTCCGCTCTTTCCTTCTTCCCCCTCCCCGGACTTCTTCAATCCAGTTTGCAGCTAAGATTCTCCCCCAGTCACATGCCCTGGTGCCTTGTCATCTCACGGAGAGGCAGGCGCTGCCTTGACTTTTCGGGGAGATGTTTTCCTTCTGTTCTGACTTCTGATGTGGTTCATTAGCTTCCTCCCCTCTCCCCACCCTGGGATTAGCCTCTCTGGGAAATGGAGTAGTTGGTGGAGGCAATTATTTGTGGGTTTATTGATATGATAACCCCTATTGACAGCAGGGAGAATCGCTGGCAGAACAGATAGGATTGTTGTGCCGCGGGAGGGGCCCAGCAGCCCCTTCCCACATGTGCCTTTCACAGCCTGGTCTCGTTAGCAGCAAACAGTCTGCCTGGGCTGGGAAGGCAGCGGCCATCACGCAGGCACTGGAGAGCCCAGCGGCCTTGTGTTCCTTCCGTCAGTCATCAGAATGTTCAGTGACTACAACCCTCTCATTCCACAAGGAGGAAGGAGAGCCTCAGGCTCCCGACCCCCTCTGAGCTGGACTTCTCAGACCTTCCCATCTGTTTCCTTCCTCTTGTCCTCTTTGGAAACTTTTCCTAAAGCAGAAATCAGCCCTCACGTTATTCCTCATTGTGGAGGCCTTTGTTAGAGACCCTTCCCGGCTGGCCCTGTATGGGAGATCAGTGGGGTTTGCAGTTAGCAGATTGGGCACCGCCCTCCATCCCAGCCCCACCCCCACCCCTTTGCAGACACTCTCAGATCCTCAGACATCCCACCCTCCTCCCCACACCCCTTCTCCACCACTAGGGCTCTTTAAAGTAGGGTCACCCAGGTGAGCAGACATTTCATGCATTTTATTGTGTGGCCCACCCTGCAGACTTCTGAAAATCAAAGGACCATCTAGGCACAGGCACCCAGGACAGCAGGCATAGACCCCGGCTGTCCCTGGCCACCACGACCCATGTGTCACTGCCATAGCTCGGTTTCCTTCTCCCAAGCTTGCACTAGAGAAAACACACGTGCCTGAGGTCTTAACTGGAAATTCAAAACAGGTTTTCACGTAACAACGACGACATGAGCGGTAATTAGATTGGACAGTCCATTATGCACTGTGAAGTCCATTTTTTTTCTTAGAATGCGGTCTGAGTTTATCTAAGGATTTTTAACATGCTGCCCTCTGATGTGACACAATGTGTTGTTTGTCGTTGGTTTGTTTGTTGTTTGTCTTATAGATCTGTAAGTTTGTCCCAATGGTCTCCATAATCCACTGAGACTGTGGCTGGAGTCATGTTTTTCCAGTCAATGAGCAGAATATATAATTCCTGGACAAAAAAAATAGTTCAGGTGAAAGGCTTCCTTGTATCTGCAGAGACATTGGGCATAATGAACTTCTGAGATACTGAGCTGCTACAAGCCGCCAGATCAGTGCCTTAATCAAGAAACAGCGTTCTGCAGAGACTTCCAACTTGGGAAACCCAGGACCAGGACACCTCGCTCACAATGAAAGTGGTAAAAGTGGCATTTCAAGGGCCCTGAGCAGAGCTGGACGTGCCTCTGAAGATACTGTCATAAGCAGAGCAAAGCACTTACTCTCAACCCCTCTTTTATGTAAGACTAGACAATCTTTAGACAAAATATCCTTTAGAGGAAGTTAGTAAATCTAACATACCTTCAGCGCTAATTAGAATCCTTCCATGAAAAAAAAAAAATCTTAAAAAGAGAACTTATCGAGCAAAACAGCTTCCCACACAGGCCTGGAATACTGTTAGTCTAATCTCCACGAAACACAACTCTGCGGAATTGCCAGCCTGTCCTAAACCTACAACAGTCAAAGACAGCAGGTATTGCAGGGCACAATGAACTGCCCTGTGGGAGCGGCCCTCGTCCCTGGGCGGCCTTGCTCCCCGGCAGGCCCCACACACTTCTCCACTGTGCATTTGCTGGCCACCCCAACTGAGGAGCTTGCTTTTTCCTCTAGTCTCTGGGTGTGTTACTCTCCAGCATATGATTGGTACCCACCTTCAGGACCCAGGCAAGTTCTGGTCCCAGCTCTTAATGACCCTGGCCACACCTTGCCCCTCCTTCTGTAATCCTTTGTGGGTGATATTTACCCTTCCCTGATCTCTGCTTTTTCTTTTTTTTTTTTTTTTTTTTTGAGACAGAGCCTCAAGCTGTCCCCCTGGGTAGAGTGCCGTGGCATTACAGCTCACAGCAACCTCCAACTCCTGGGCTCAAGCGAGTCTCTTGCCTCTGCCTCCCAAGTAGCTGGGACCACAGGCGCCCGCCACAACGCCCGGCTACTTTTTGGTTGCAGCCATCATTGTTGTTTGGCGGGTCCGGGCTGGGGATTCGAACCCACCACCTTAGGTGTACGTGGCTGGTGCCTTAGCCGGTTGAGCTATAGGCGCCGAGCCGATCTCTGCTTTTTCAACACGTGTCTACTCTCCAACTCCAGCTATATAGGAAGCTCTGTCAGTAGGGGTTATGGTACCAATAGACCCACAAATAATTCTGCTAGGGTCTAAGGGTGGCAAGGCTGTAAAGATCTAGTAACTTCTTTCCTCCCCTCTCTCCCCTCCAACCCCACATTGCCTGTACTGGGCACGTTATAGCAGCTCCATACACACCAGTTAGTTGCTTGAGTCATGGTTTAGAAACATCCTCTGTCCATGGTACTTACAGGTTTTACTATGTAGTATGGACAGAATTCTGTCTCGTGAAAATCATGCTTAATGCCAATACCTGTGTGCTCTAATTAGTAATAATTATTCAGCAGCTGAGCCCTAGGTGCGAGGCAGGCTCCCTGGACACCAGATGCAAGGCCAAGCTTCCAGTGGAGGGCAGAGAAGAAGAAAAGGGGAGGAGAATGCACGGACGTTGTAGAAGTGACGGCTTCACTAGACACGGGGCCCGGGGATTCAGACCTGAGATGTTACTCTCGCTCCTTCCCCGAGCTCCAAGCATTTATGCCATACGTGCCAAGACCATCCCTTCTCTGAGGGCTGCGTATCCACTGACAGAATGACAGGGCCTCCATCCCCAGGGGCTCCCGCCGTGGCCTGGGAAACATGTAGCACCAGCAAGGCCTAATCCAGGGAAGGAGGGTTGTAGAGAAATGGAAATGGGAAACTAAGGGCAGAAGGAAACAATTCCTCCTGAGGAATCCAGGAAAACTTCACAGAACTTGCACCTTTGAGCTGGATCATGAAAAATGGGTAGATGTTTGCTGGACAGGAAATCAGGGCAGGACATTCCGAGTCCTCAGAACAGCCTGTGCAACAGCAGGAGAGAGTGAGAGGGAGCAGGGACAAGATGGGGAAGTAGATGTGAGTAGCCAGGGCCCCAGAGAAGCTGGAGAGAAGCTCAGGCTGGACTGGGGGGTCATCAGCAGGAATGAGACACAATACACAAGAGTCCAAAAGAGTCAGGCGGGAAAGGGCAGGGACAAGATGGTTGCAGGGGCTGAAGAACCCTGGATGACCGCTCGGAAGGACATCCCAAGGAAGGACTTCAGTCTCCCGGGGAACCTGACTGTCACACTGTGCCCCGTGACACCCGGGGGGCGCCTCAGACCTGTGTTCCCCCAGCAGTATAAAGCAGCGCTGGGTCACCACTGTCCTTAGAAGTAGGGCAAACACTCAGCCCCTAATCTGCACCCAGCAGGGTCACCCCTGAGAATGAAAGTCACACTAATACACACTGGCTCTGGCCTAGGGCCTAGTCTGGGAGGCTGAGAAGCAAAACCACTTTTTCTAGCTGAGCAAAGAAGGCGACAATGGCGTAAAGGTAACAGTATAGGAAGGAGGCTCAGGAATCCGCAGAGACTCGGTGTGGTTTTAATTATCACTTTATCTATTGCTGTTAATGAGGAAACTCCCACCTGCTTGAGCTGCGTCTTTTCCTTTAGCTCCGTAATGAGATCCCTGGCTGTCAAGACACTGAAAGTAGCTTTTAAAAAGAGAAATGTGTATGTTTCAGAATCATCCTGCGTGGAAGTGTGTGTGGACTTGTATATCCCAAGCAAATAGAAAATTATTTAGTGCTGGAAGAAATAAAGTTTGAGGCTAAATAACACTGCTGGACGCTCTTTCCGAGTGGTTTCCTGTGGGTCCTGCCTTCTCCGATGATGCTCCCTCTCCCTGGCTGATAAATACATTGTCTTTCTTTTCCAAAATAAAAGAGGGAAAAGGAAGAGCCGGGGTCATTGTCACCACTGGGCCTTGTTTCCTTGCCTGAACTGTGGTCTTCTCTCTTTGGAAGAGTTAATGGACACTTCAAGTCTCCATTCCTCACACGGTGTCTGCGACGCCCAGCCTCCATCTGCTCCTTCTAAGCAGAATTCCTAACTGGTTCGGGATTCAGGTGCCACTTGCTTCAAAGCAGGCTGGGTCTCCCCCGGACCAGGGGTGAGTCTTGCTTCTCTAAACCAGCAGTCCCTAAGCTGTCTGCTGTCTGGACCCCTTTACGCTCTTCAGAAAAAGTGAAGGGCCTTTGTTTATGTCAGTTACATCTCATGATATTTACTGTATTCGAATTAAAAATTGGAAAAAAAAATTAAATATTTATAAATTCATTTTAAGAGAACAATAAAAAAACAGTGCACGTCAACACGAATCACATAGTTTTAATGAAAATTAAGTACGTGTTCCAAAACAATTTGGTTAGACGAGCGGCATTGCTCTGCACTCGCATAATTCTCTTTAATGCACGGTTAAATCGAGGACAGCTGGATCCCATCACTGTTCTCCCATTCAATCTGTTGCGATTCTTGTTTTGGTTGAAGTATATGAAGAAAAATCTAGCCTTTAATTACGCAGGTATGTAATTAAAAAGAGAGAGAGAGGAGTATTTTCTTTTCAGATAATTGTGGATATTCTCTTTTGATATTCCAAAATTTGACAAGTGGTAATTTAGTTGAGATGCAATGTGGAATCTTAAACCCTGTCAATGAACTTTTCCTCTTATGTGGCACTAAACTCCATTGATTGATCTTGTTTTCGTGAATGGACCATTTGCTCCTGCATGATTTTATAACAGCATGCCTCGGTCACTGGAAAAATACTGGTTCACTGAGTTATGCAGATCTCCCAAATGTTGACTTGTTTACTTTGGAACAATATCAAAAAAAAAAAAAAAAACTACATTTGTTAACATTACCACTACTTTCAGCACGAAATTCTTTAAGTCCTGGGCAACTGTCAAGCTGACACAGATACATGTTTTTCCAAAATTCTAATTGTCATTTGAAAGCTCAAATTTTATTACTGGCAACACACACTGTTGGTTGTTTCTCTTGAAGTGACTCACTTCATTCATTTTGGGGAACTGTCTGCCAGACACCCAGGTCTGAATAATCATAGTTTGTCTGTTGTTCTTTCAAGTGAAAATGGTGTTCCATGAAAACAGTAAATACATGAGCTTACAACTCAAGTGCACGTGATCAGGCAAGAGTTCTGCTCAGAGGCTGCCTGGAAAAAACCCTCATCCCTCAGAATGCAACGGGAGCGCCTTACGTATACCTCTCACTTTGTCACCTAGGACATTAAAGGGACACGTATTAAAGGGGTGAGATTTAATAAAATCAGTGATTCTTACAGCTTCATGGGACATTTTAAAGTGAAACTGGCATGTGGCAGTGAATAACACTGTGATGACTAGTACAGTTGGGTGCTGGTGCCTCGATGCATTCTAAGCTGCCAGCACTTTTAACCCAGCATTGCTTTTGCAAGTTATTGGTTTAGTTCTGGATGTGTGAAGCAACTTTGGCCTATGATCAGTGTGTTGAAACACTTCTTGGAAAGTCTCATTTATTCTTAAAAAGTAAAAGACATTTCCTCTAGACATTGACTCTAGACATTGATATCATCTGTGACTTCTGGAGCAGCAGCAGCCACCTTGAAACCAGGAGAGGAAAGACAGAAAGATGTGGATCCTTGAATGTAACTTTGAACCCACAAACTCATCCACACAGCCACAGCCTTTCTCTGAAATTTTTGTTCTGTCAGACAATAAATGTCTTCTTGGTGAAGCCCTTTTTGCTGTATTTTGAGATGACATAGCCCTTGACCTTACAGAGTCAGCAGTCTGCCTGGGTTGAATATTATCAAATAGTCTTTAATTTAGATCCAGTCTTCCCAGATGAACTATAAACTGCTTGAGGGAAGAGTTTCTTTTTTTTATTAAATCGTAACTGTGTATATTGATGCATTTATGGGTTTCAGTGTACTGATTTGATATACAATGTGAAATGCTTACATTGAATTAAGTCACACATCCACCACAATTATAGTCTTTTCTTAATAGTTTTGAAATGTACCATTGCATCATGCACATTAGGTGAGGTCCCCCCAAATACCCTCCTTCCGCCCACCTCCCACTTCCCCTCTCCTCTCTGTCCTCAAGGGAAGAGATTCTTAAGAAGAATTTTTTTACATGTAATAAAAACAGTAGAAAATCAGGATGAGAGTGATAAGCTTAACTTCAACAAATGTCCCTGAAATTTGGCGCCCTGGTTTTGTTCTGTGGTCTTGCTGCCAGAGGTTGGATGAAGTCCCTCCTTTCAGTAAAACACAGATTCTTCTCCATATGAATCCCTATCATTTTGTTGCCTTTCAAAAACCTCCTGATAATTAGTTCCATAAAATATTACTTAATTCTGACCTTCCCTCTATGCTAAACTATCAGGCAAATACACATGTAAAAAATAAAGCTGTAATAACTACATAATAATTTCATTTATGAAACACATAGGATATTAATGAGTATGTATAGGGTAGACTGAATTAGCCACCAAAATGTCCTGGAGGACTTGGATCCACAAATTCATTTACCTCGCTCACAATCATGGGCGTTAGGTTTTCTCTCTTGAACAAACATGTGAGATTAAGGTGTCCTTGTTTCTATGTTTTGCCTCTGGAAATCTTCCCAAATGCCCCTCACTACATACATTAAATCTTTTTTTTTTTTTTTTTTGCATGTTTTGGCTGGGGATGGGTTTGAACCAGCCACCTCCGGAATATGGGGCCGGCGCCCTACTCCTTTGAACCACAGGCACCGCCATACATTAAATCTTGATAGGAGCCAAGAACTCCCTATCATTTCCAGTCCCGATCAGTGGCTCTAAATCTGCAATCTGCCATTCCCTGGTTACATGACTTGGGCGATCAACTTGGCCACTTTGCACATAAGGGTCCCTATTTGTAAAACAAGAAAAGCAATAGGGCCTGTTTTATACGGAAGTTATAAAATTAAATGTATTAATAAACAAAATGCACTTCAGAAAATGCCTGACACAACTTAAGAGCTCAACAAGACTCAGCTGCTATGTCTGATTTTAATCACGAGCAGCATCATGGCTGCTTTGACTGAACGTGCCTATATGTTATTATAGCCCCTTATCAATGGGGCTATAATCTCCCCTCCCGACCTTCCTACCACAGAGCTTTGCACTTGCTTTTATTTCCCATTCTACCCTTAGGATGCATGAAAAAGTTACAGAAAAATACCAAGAGTTTATATGATTTTGAAGGAAGAAAAGGATTCATGGCCTCTCTTCTGGCGATTTCCATCACATGGACTTTCTCGCCCTCCTTCCCTGACTGTGTCTTCCTCTTTGGGATTCCCCTGCATCCTCCTCATCCTTCCATCTTCAAACGTTCCTCTCCTCCTACCTCCACATTTGAGTTTTCTTCCATTTCTGTGCTAAGAGCATTTAAGGGAAGAACAAATTTATCCTTGTCATTCTTATTGACTTGGTGGTCAGAGTTGGACTCTCAAGCAATTGATTTTTGTTTGTGTACGGTTTTGATATACTGCAGTTCAGTAATTTCCAGAAGGACAAAAAGCCTATGGCAGATGGTGGATTTCCCCTGTCTGATCAAACACTAGCTCGACGCTTATGGTTAAGAAATTAACAATTCCCACAAGAGCACTGTGGAAAACAAGAACATACCATCACCTCCGTTGGCAAGGGGACTGGCTGATCCTCTACCTACAGAGACCTCGAAGAGAGGCTAAGGGATCAAGGTTTAGGGAGAAGGTTCAAAGTTTTCTGACCACTAAGCTCTGTAATGTCAGAACCCAGAGCTCTGTCAGTGACAACTCCCTTCCATACAAGGGCTGGTAGCCGATGAAAGCCTTTCCTCTCCTACTGATCCAGCCGGGCTTTTTCCCATGTTTCATTTTGCTGAAAACTTACTTTCTCCCACTGCTCTATCTCTAGGACCTTGCTTTGGTTACACGTTCTTGTGTACATGTGTGTACACATGTGTGTGTGCTTCTCTGTTTTCTTGCCAAACTCACTTTTCAGATCCATGTTCATTTAGATACAAAATAGTAAGTTTCTGACTCTTGCTCATCCCTGCCCACTCCTGGCCTCATTTGGGATTTAAGACAATTAAAATCACCAAATAACTTTGGTAGGGTGATTGCATCATTTTTTCATCCAAATCAGAATCCATTTGAAAGAGAATGGAGGTGTCTCTGATAACTAACCTAGAATTTTGGATGTAAATTGGGACTGCCCCAGGCAAACCAGAAAATAGGGTCACCCTCTCATACGGCAATGCATAGTCTATTTCCAGGGTGAACTGATAATACAGGCAAGTTCTCTACAACTGAGCTTTCTTGGTTGCATGCTGATTTTGGACTAGCGTTTAAGGCAGTTCAAGCCATTGCAGGAGGTCAGCGCATGACATATAAATTTGCCATCTCTGGCTCAGTGCCTGTAGCCCAGCAGCTAGGGCATTGGCCACATACAACAAGGCTGGTGGGTTCAAACCCAGCCCGGGCCTGTCAAACAACAATAACAACTACAACAAAACAAAATAGCCAGGCATTGTGGCAGCCGCCTGTAGTCCCAGCTACTTGGAAGGCTGAGGCAAGAGAATCACTTAAGCCCAAGATTTTGAGGTTGCTGTGAGCTGTGACGCCAAAGCACTCTATCAAGGGTGACATAGTGAGACTCTATCTCAAAATAAAATAAAAAATAAATTTGCCACGTCCAGCCCAGTTCTCTGAGCTCTCTGCTGCCCCCACGTGGTGCATTGTGGTTTCGTGAGCCCTGCTCTGGGCAAGAACATCCTCCCTGTCTTCCCATCCCCACAAGGCAAAATTAATGACATCTGTGGAAAAAAGGGTGCGAGTGACAATTTGTGGATTTCAAGATTTCCCCCCTATTTTTGATCGAATTTTACTCTTTTACCTCTCCCCTTCTTCTGACAGGAGTCATTGCTCTGCTGTTGGTCCCATTCCCAGCCTAGGATGCCAGACATCAGCCCCAGGCAGAGATCTGTCTGCAGCTGCAATGGACCACGTGGGTCGGGGGAGAGTGAATGCTCTTTAAGGATCTTGCAGGCTTATGAGTCTCTCAAGGAAGTGCTCCAGGTGGACATGTGGCCAGAGTAAGGGGAGAGGGTGTAGACCAAGGACTGAATGGGACAAATGGGCTGATCTAGGAAGCAAGGAAGCATGAAGATGGCGGGAACTGAGCAGGAGCAGAGCCCTGATGGAAGGTCCTCAGTCAGCACCGCAGGTTTTCAGGAAGAAACACCCAAGAGGGGCAGCAAGAAGGGTAGGTCAGGAGGAAGTAGCCATGGGAGTTACCGGAGAAGAGAGGTGAGTAGAACCAGAATCTTCCTCCACAGAAAGCCCTTTCATGGGGGCTTCCAGCCTCTTCCCACCCAACACTTCTGGGTATTAAAGGGGCAGGATGCACAAGGGGCAACAGGCTACACAGACTCTAAAACAATGAATGAGAAAACACCAAAATCAGGTCCTGATCTCCCAGCCCACCACAGTCTGATTACTTAGCATCAAGGCTTCAGCATGCCTGTGCAATTAAAGCATCTAGAAAACAAAGGCATAATTGTCTGCATCTGATTCATTATCTGGCATTAGGTGCTTGACACAGCCAAGGTTCAAAGAACAAGAGAAAAGAAAGCCAATCTGTCTCACTGTGGCTCCTGCCCTCCTCCCGCAGCCCCCACTCTCCCCATCCCCTGATCTGGCCGTGGTAAGTGCTTGAACTCAGATGTCAATGTCTACTCTGAGAATCTCGGTGGTTAGGCCTCATGGAAAATGACTTGCCTGTGAATGACTAAGGATACACCTGTCAAATCCTGCATATGGCCAAGATCCTTCTGCTAGCTCCTCACATTCAGAGAGCCTTGTTTTTCTTCAAGTGCTATCTGAGCTGTCTCTGCGGATTAGTGTGTATAGGCAGCAGTGCTGCAGCTAGTTAATAATGTCAAGATCGCTGAGCCTCCCTAATGAAAGAGATACACAACATCAACTGTCATTTTAAACAAACATGCAATCAGGACAGCAGTGCTAGAAATAGGATCTGCCTAATTTCATGGAGACGGTGTAAGAACCAGGCTGCTTCCACAGAGTTTCCACTGGCGAGCTCCATTTCACAGGATTTCAGGGGAGGAACGGTGGATTTTCACAAGAACTGCAAAATTGTCAGTCTGTGAAAAAGAAATTGTCTGAGCAGCTGGAATCCAGGAGGACAAATAGGTGCACTGATTGTATCTTCATTGTTCACCAGAGCCACAGCACTCAGCAAGTTGTAATTATGTTGTGAAGGGCCCGGTTCTGATAGTCAAGTCTTCCCCCACGTGAACATAAACAGTATTATTCTATGTGTTATCAAAAGCCTGCAGCTAATCCTGAAGCGCGCACACACACACACACACACACACCTCCTTTATGCAAACCTACAGAATCAAACTCGGTCATGTTCTGTCCTAACAGAGTAGAGCTGTGGACACATCTGTCTTCTACCCAATCTGGTTTCAGTATAGAAGTGACTTAGCCGTTCTTAGCCGACTCACTGGCCAACAGTCATGCAAAAGAAATTTCTTAAAAAATGAGAGATAAAATAAACCTATGGATGAGTCAGTTAATAGGTGTATATGCAAAATAATAGGGAAAACACCATAGTTTGGGGACACCAACTGAGGTTTGCGTAATGTCTATCAGCCACCTATGACCAGTTTTCTGACATAACTTCCACCAAATGCATATTCCCACTGATATTTGTCATTGATGTGCCTCCACACACAAATCTCTGCCAGTTCCTAAGATGTTTCATGGGTCATTGTCAACTTTCTCTTGATTCCTAGAATCTGGACTCTCTAAGGCATCAGTGAGGCAGCAGCTCTAGAGGGTATATTTCTGCTCCCCTCTTCCCTTACTGGTGCCTGCACCTGCTCTATAGGTCAACATAGCCAGCCTTGACTTAGGGGAGCTGCTACCCATCTGACCTAGGAAATCCAGCTTGGGATATTATGACATCTTATGAAATAATAAAATTTCATGGCTAAATCCCCAAAGGAGTCCTGAAGCTCAACTCGGAGGGAAAAACCAGGGAATGAAATGTGTTTCTTTCCAAAGGTGACATTCCCTCGACCTACAGGTAGTGTTGACTTATGTATCTAACGTCAGGAAATCAAATGTGGTCTCCTTATCTCACATTTCTTCCATCCTTTTCATTCAAAGACCTCGCTCATATTTGAATGAAGTAGGATAACAAAATGGAGAAAATAGAACAAAAGTTATGGACTGAAAGCTTATAGAACAAAAGTTATAGACTGGAAGCTTATAGAACTAATTTTAATTCATATTAATGGTTGTCTGTAACACATGGTGAATTGGAGCTTCAAACTTCTGAAATCCTGCCATCAAAGAGAATTCCCTCAGGGTGAACTATAAAGACAAACTCTGCAGCAGAATTTGCCATTGGAGCTCAACAACCAAGAATAGAAAGACGGTCACCATGAAGAAGCATGTCCTTGTAAAAATACTAGGTCTTAAATATTTAGAGAGTTTTCAAGTAAGAATTGTGGCAATATTAACAGTTGAGTATCAATAAAAATGAAATATTGAGAAAGGAGAAATGAATTGGTACTGGTTAACATGCACCACCATAACTGCCTACCCACATCTGCAAAAATAAATAAATAAATTTAAATGAAAAAAAAAAGAAAGAGAGGAGTTGAAGATAGAAGATTCAGGTGTGGTAATAGTGCTTGGAGTCATGAGCACAACTGGAGAGGAATAATGTTTACATCCTAGGACCGAGTGTGAATGTGGAAGAAGAAACATCCCGAGGTCAGGGCTAGTGATATGTAAATGACTCAGTAGAGAAAAGAGCCCCAGTGTTTGCAGGAAGGAGCAGTGGATACACAACTGGAAAACATGAGTCCTGGATGTGGATGTTATCTTGAAATCTGCAATACTGTGCTCACCCTTATGAGGAAAGGGACTAGGTTAAATCACTCCGATGTCCCTTATAGCTATAAAAGGTCACAGGGGGACCTTACCACACATGTCTATAAGCAGGCTATACATGTGTATGAGCAGAAATCAAGTAGATGCCCAAAGAGTGTTTAAATGAAGAGGAGAGCTAAATTGGGCTGTGTTAATTCCTGAACCGAGGAATTATCAAGGACTAAAAAAAACAAAGGCAGCCCACACTTAGGAAGGACCACTTGGCTCTTTCAGGGCTGAGCCAACACTTACCTTGACGGCTGGGTGGTTGAGGATTCAAGATGGTAAGGGCAAGATCTAATAGTCTCAACCTCATAGTTCAAATGTCAACTTCCTTTTCACACCAACACTTAACAATTTTCATACAAAGAGCCTTCACAGGATGTATGAACATAGCTTCTTATGAGATAAATTCCCAATCGTTCCCCTCTATCTCGACAGAACACAGCAACAAAGGCTGCTGCTGAAGAGGACCAGAACCCAGAGCAGAGGTGGGGGTGGGGCACTCGGTCCCCCCAAAAACAAGCCGCCTCCCAGACAGAGCCAATTTCATTTGAGACTCTGCTTCCTCTCTCTGTTCCCATAAAAGTCTCTTCTCTGGGTCTAGCCAAGGAATTCCAGCCAATCTTTCAGATAGTGAGTATACTCTGAGCACCACCCCATGTGTAATCCTGTGCTAGGAGGAGTAAAGGGGGAGCAAAAGTAAGGACGAGAAGGAAACATGTGCCCACACCCAGCTGTGCTTTAAAAACAAGCAAATGCAATAGAACCACATTGCCTGTGTGACTTCGATAGAGGCATTAACCATTTTTGCTATTAAATTCCCTAATCTGTAAAACCAGAAGGACAGAGACCTCCCTACCCCAAAGCTTAGGCATGTCAGTACAGCTAAGGTGAGAAGGGGTAGGATGGGAAACATCACCTATATTCTAAGAATCAGCTTGAAAGCTCTTTTGAATAAGTGGGCAAGTAGGAAGCACAGAGAGAAAAAGAGCTACCGTGAGACTAGTAGATATTTAGTAATAGCCAGGAGGTCTGATAGTCTTTAGAATTGATGTGAATTGTGCTCATGACAGGCTCCAGGGCTATACAGTCAGAGTAGTTACCCACCGCCCCACACTAAGAGAGCCCAGCGTTTGGTTTAATGCTCTGTTGTCACAGTCTTGAAATTCCTAATTTTTAAACAAGGTCCTTAGAAATTATGGAGACAATTCTAGTCGGACATAAAAGCAAAGATTATCAAACCCAGTCTTCACAGCGGATCTGATACCCTAACCTGAGGCTGACATAACCATTCGCACTTTATCCTGGTTAGTTTTCTTAGCTGTTTGGTCCCTTTGTTATTTCGTTTCTCTGGTTAAATGCTTTGAATGTCCTCACATCTAAAATCTTTATGACCTTCCTCATAGAGAGCTAATCTTCCTACTCATTACATGAAATTATGTAATTTAGGGGTTTTGGGATGCTGGACATTGTACAAGCCACAAGAATCTGAAAATGCCATGATTGAGCACATTAAAGGGACTGTGACACATGTAATTGGCAGTGTCGTCAACAACCACAAAAAGAAAATCAAAGAGGAGATGAGCTCTCTGGCAGCAGTATCAAAAGCCTCCTCTAAGCCTCTTTTGCCAAGGACATTACAGGTTGTGGGTTGTTCAAGGAGCAGAAAATTGAAGAAATAATTACAACATTGAACAGAAAATCATCTTTAGAAATACTTTTAAAAGAGGTAGCATAGAGAAGTGGTTAGAATGGGGACTTTTGTGTCAGATGTACCTGAGTTCAACTCCCAGCTCTTTAATTTTATGATGGTTATAACCTCGTGCAAATTCGTTAACCTCTATTAGTTTTCTGTTGATTCAAAACAACTTACCATAAACATAGCAACTTATAACAATGCATATTTATTATCTTATAGTTTCTGTGAATCCCCACATGGCTTAAATGAGTCCTCTGCTTATGGGCTCATGAAGCTGGAATCAGGCTGTTGGCAAGGCTGTGTCCTCATCTAGAGGTTTGACTGGGGAAGAACCTAATTTCAACCTCATTTATCTGTCACTGGCAGAGCTCAATTCCTTACAGACAAAAGACTGAGGGCCTCCATGTTCCAGTGGCTGTCAGCTACAATTTGCTTCAGGCCCATCAGAAGTGCCTGTCACATGGCCCTCTCCATGTGCAATCCATGCCTGTTTACTTCTTCAAGGCCAACAGGAGGGTCTTTCTGAATCTCGTCTGCTAAGTCTTACATAATGTAACAAAATCATAGTTCTCACATCCTATCATCTTTGCCATATTCTGCTGGCAGGGAGCAAGTCACAAGTCCCACCTACTTTCAAGGGAGAAGGGCTACACAGGGAGTACCACCAGCAGGTGGGCATCGTGGGGTCCTTTCAGGATTCTGCCAACCACCTTCCACCCTCTAGTCACAAGTTAGGTAACACACAATGTCTGAAATCACTTTTGAAAGAGGTACAGTGAAGGAGCATTCATGGTCAAGTCTAAGAATATAGACTCCTGAGTCAAACATCCAGAATTCCGGAATTCAAATCCCAGCTCTTTAATCTAACTGAGGCTATGACCTTGGACAGATTTTCTATCTTCTCTAAATTGTGGCATTTTTCCCTCTAACATGGGAATCACCACCGTCATTGGGTGGGCGGGAGGAATGAGTAAGATAAGGCTTGCTCATCATTTTGAAGAGTGCCTGGCACTCAGAAAATGGTAACTTAGTCAACACGTCAGACTGGGGAGAGAGCACAATCCTGACTAGATTTTTTCAAGCCAATATCATGTGGCAAGTCACAAAGCCAAAGCTAAGAGCCCAGTCAAGGCCATCACTGGTCCAAGCCTACTGTGCTTGGTGCTTCTGGTTCTGCCACACCAGCTGCCCTTCCCCTGTGGACTCGGCCTGCCCAGGTGTGGGCAGGGCCATGATTCCTCCAGAGCTGGCTGCTAAGGGCTGTGGTGACTGTGAAAGCAGCACAGAACAACAGGGTGACTTTCCTCCTTGGACGACCAGACACTTAGGTGGGGGCTGGTTGAAGACATGAGGCCCAGGGCCAGGATGCTCTGGAGAGAGTAGACCACCCAAGGCAGGTGGGCAGAGAGAAGGAAAGTCAGTAGGTGCCAATGGGAAATGATGGGACAGGCTGGGGTGACCTTGCTGTCTGCAGTGTGGCACAGCAGAGGAGGTGACAACTTGTAGGCTTGCCATCAGTGCCACATGTCACCCCGCATGGCCTGTGTTGCCCATATTGGCTTAAATGCACTCTCTGCACACACATGGATGCGTGCGTGTGCACCCGCATAGGCGTGTCCATACACACCTGGAGAGCTGCGGGACTCATGAGTCAACACTTGCTCTGAGCATCTGAGGCCCCTCTCTCAGGAATCGGGCATAAATATGGACATCAGTGTGACAAGTCAGCATTTCTACAAAATATCGCTTGTCAGTTCAAGGATCCTAACAAGTTTTAAGGAAATGACTTGAAAGATCACCTTCTTTGGAGTAGAAATTAATCTCTGAGATTGATGGAGACCATGAAGTAAGAAAAAGAAATGCAGGCAGGACTCGAGTAGGAAGAAAAGTGGGTTGATTTTACGTTTGCAGAACAATTCACCGTTAGCCAAAAGGCTTTTCCACAGGTCTCTTCAGCTCTTACCAAAACATGCAAAGGAAAAGCAGCTGCCGTCTGCACTTGCATAGAAAATAGAGTCGCTAACGTACACAGCTATGATTTAACATAAAAAAAATCTGTTTGTACATGTCGGATCTATTAGTATAGAGCATAAATGTCTTAACACAATAATTAAGTAAACGAGATGAGGTATATGTTAGCCAGTGTGATGTAAGCATTCCTAATTCTATATGAAATCAGCACATTGTACCCCATAAATGCATTAATGTAAAAAAAATCTGTTTCCCATAAAAAAAAAAAAGAAAGAAAGAAAAGAGTCTCCAGGAGCTGAGGGAAGTAGCAGGAAAAAAAAAAAAAAATATATATATATATATATATATATTATATATACACCAGGACGCAGGTCTTCAGAACCCTAGCTCCATGCTCTTCCTGGGCTGAATTCTAAGGGGATGTCATAACGGCCTCCATTAGCACCTATGTGAAGGTCATATCCAAATATTAATTGAGCTAGCCCCACCCAGACAGTGCCCAAATAGGGCTGCATGACATTAAACTTTCTGAACTCAAGTTTCCTTACCTACCAAATAGGGATAATCATAATCTTCATCTAATGGAGTTGTTCAAAGATTAAATATGTAAATAACCATAAAGGGCACAGGAAAGTGTTAGTACAAAGAGTAGACTGAGTGTTAGCTCATTGCTTTGGCCAGTTCTCCCCACCCTCCCACTTACAAGCCCTTCTCCAGGGAGGATTTAACACTACCTTGAAGAATCCATTAATGATGGAATAACAGGGATGGATAGAGACAGCCGGGGGTGTAGAAATGTAGACCAAGCATTCAGGGAAGAAAAGACTCCCGTCTTGGTGTGGATGCCTGATTTCTCCCACAATCATATTAATCGTCGTCCGAACCTCCAAGTTAACTGGTACTTATAGCGTAAACCTAAGTCAGTGTCACTTTCTGCTCTCTGACTATGAAACATCACTTTTCACCATTTCGAAGGGCTTAGGAGACGCTTAGAACACAGTGTTCTGTCCTCCCTTTCAGAGGTATGCTGGTGCACTGGCTTGGAGGTGGGGGAGCCCAGACGGGTGGTAATGGCTGCTGTCTGTGGTGTAAATACTCCCACAAAGACTGATCCATCAACCGGCTAGCAAACTCACGAATGTTTAACAATGGGTTTTGCGGACAGCTCTGCCCCTCTGCTTCACACTTCATCATTTCTGTAAGAGGATTCGGGCATAACTGCTGCATTGATTAAACCTCACGGGATCTGGGCTGGTAAATCCAGCTCCCCATCTGGTCACCACTGTCATGGCCCTCTCTATATACCTTGGGACCTCATGGTGCAGGACCAGGAATCAGAAAAGGAACACATAAGCAAGAAAACCTGGGAGTGGAGGCTTCTGAGCTCCATTCCAAACCATGGCATTAATAAACAATTTGAACTGAAGAACAGCCAAGTTCACCTGGTCCAGGTACCTTATTTTCTCCCCTCATCAGGCAGCAGCAACAGCGGCCCCAGCCACAGGGGAGGCAGGAGGCTTCATTAGCTCGTGGTTTTTAAAGGCTCAGATACAAAAGCCAGTGTAAGAGGAGTGCAAAGTCTCATTATTAGGTAATAACTCTCATCTGGCTGATTCAAATTGCCCATCTCTCCCCGTCTACTCTTTTTCCAATTACGTTGCTTCATTTTTGTCTTCTGGATATTTTTTTTTTTAAAGTCACTTTGAAATGCCATAATTACTGTTTCAATAAAAACCTCGCAGAGATGATGAGCTCAAATGAAGAAAGCAAGGAAAATATGTCTCCCCCCACTGCCGACAACAACAACAACAAAAAATTAAAATTTCATCCCCTATTTTACAAGCAGTGAAATCGAGGCCTTATGTGGAGGGTGTTCATTCAAGGAAAGAATCTTTTTTATGTGGAAATGATCATTGTACACTTGCCAGATAGTTAATTACATTAGTTAGCTCTGCCCACGACTGCAAATCAGCTTCATACAGCGGGGACTTGTGGCCGAGATAATAGCAAAAGATAATGCGGTAAAACAACTGTGAAAAGAAAATGGTGCAGAGCATAAATGTTGAAAATTGCTGTTTGTTTTTATATATATGTATTTTTAGGAGGGCGGCAACATGCTCTTTGCTGTTATCACAAGCATTAAAGTTTAATAGACCATCCGTGAGTTATTTACTGCTCAGAAACACCTGCTCAGTGAGATAAAGTAGCAGCTATCTTTCTAGTTTTAAAATTGACATTCAGCCAGTTATATTTCTGGTCTCTCTCATCACTTAGATGGCTGTTGACTTTTCTTAAATATCAAAGGAGGTTTGCAACTTAATTTTATGCCTCCTGCGAGTTGCTTCCTTGGGCTCCCCAGGAGCCCTTCTCGTCTGTGGCCTCTAAGGCGGCCCCAAGAAAGAGTTTCTAAAAGGAACTCTTTTCGTTTGAGGAAAGTGACTACATGTACAACCGTCTATTTGCACACACTGGACAGAAAAGGGAATCCACCATATCTCGTCCATGATTACTCCTGCTTGTCTTTCTACACAGTGTACTAGGACGCATGACACGGTAGGCGTATGTGACACACAAGTGTATCTAGAGAATCACAGATGATGTCTCTGTCTGTGCCCCTGTGGGAGGGACATCACCAGAAATGGTCTCAGTCCTGCATGGTTTCTGAAGGCATCTTCCTCCTCCTCTTCCTCCCCCTCCTCCTCTTTCTTATTTCTTCTTTCTTTCTCCTCTTCTTCCTCCATGCCTGCCTCCTCCATTCCCTATCCACCAGCCAATCTTCTCCATACCCCACAACCCAGATGCTGGACAATCAAGTCTTCCTAGCTTAGGCCTTTCCACTTCTAGACCAAGTTCACCACAGACCACTTCATAGAACCACCCGGTAGCAAGTAGATGTGACCACCCTATCAGTTGGCTGGTCACTCAACTGTGGTCACTTCCATCCAAGAACCACCCGTCACATCTGCCCTGGGCAGGGGCCACAGGCTGGTGGTGTCAGCCTAAAGGAGATGGGGCATTGTGCACACACGGACCCCTCCTGCCTTAGATTCTAACACAGTGGTTCTCAACCTTCCTAATGCCACGACCCTTTCATACAGTTCCTCATGTTGTGATGACACCCAACCACAAAATTACAAAATTTTATGTTGCTAGAATCTAAGGCAGTAAGGCTGGCCCAAGCAAATCACTCTAACAAGTATCCAGGTTCAGGAAGGATCTGAGCCAGGAAATTTGCACAGTAGAGCTAGGCTGCCAGCCTCAATTCAAATCCTAACTACCCCTGTTAATGTCTGAATGACCTTGGACAAATGAATTAACTTCTCTGTGCCTAATTGCATGTGTAAAATGGTATTTATAACACTGTCTACCTCGTAAAGTGGTTATAAGGTAATAACGTACAAAACATTGAGCCCGGTATCTATGGTAAGTGCTAAGGATCTGATTTGTTTTGTTCAGCTCTTTGTCTCCTACTTGTTTATGGGTTATGTATCTGTGTTTCACGCACACAGCACTGAAATTAATGATGACCCTTGGTCCATGACATAGTTCTGTCATCTCCCTCTGTGACACTGTCTTTTGCTTCATGTACATGCTCAAAATATAACAAATCTCTAGGACCCATCCATACACAAACTTCTCCTCGTCTCACTTCTCTTCCTTTCTCAAGAGATAACTGCCTCCCTAAATGTATGTTAATCATTTCCTAGCGTGTTCAGACAATTCCTATAAAAATATGTATGCATAAGAATATGTTGTTTAGTCTTGGTTGTTTTCAATCTTTGTACAAAGGGCACGAAACGGCCTCAGTCTTCTGGGACTTGCTGTTCTGTCTTCCGAGGTGGTTGTTCTGTGACCTACGTTCCTTCATCCTCCCCTGCGTGCTATCCATGGTGAGACTGTAAAGGCTCAGTCAGTGTTAGCTGTTCTTTCCACCTGTTACTCAGAACGAGCAACCTCTTCTTGCCCTTTCTCCTGATATCGCTCATCTTCATCGAGCCCCCACCTTCACCCTTCCATTCAATGGGCATCACCTTCAGTCTAGAACTGCTCCTTGGGTCAGCAGGGGACCAGTGTGGGGTACACAACCCTATTTCCCTGCACCCTTTCTCAGGACACGGCTATTCTTAAATAGCACCCCTGCTATTTGTTCACCTGGATCCCATCTGGGGAGAAGAGACCCAGACAAGTCACGGATAGGAACAGTGAATTAGTTGTCGCCTTTTAATTTTTTCAGCGAGAATAGCAAGAGCTTTTATTGACAAGGCTGTTATGCAAATGTGATTCTATCACAGTGCATTATTGCATTCTCATTATCTGCAACTACGGTAATACTGCCCTGTTTCAGTTCCTTCCCCCCTCCTACCTTCTCTTCTCCTTTCATTGATTGTTCTACTTCTACTGGAAAAACTATAGACTATGCTACCATGTGGATTCATGGATACTGTGTTTCCCTGGAAATAAGCCACTGTCTTATATTTATTTTTCTCTCAAGAAGACACAGTAGGGCTTATTTTCAGGGGATGGCTTCTCTCCCCACCAAAATGCATCGCGTGGCCCATCACTAGGTCTTATTATCAAGGCAGGGCTTATATTTAACAAATGCATAGAAATCCTGCTAGGGCTTATTTTTTGGGTAGGTCTTATTTGGGAGGAAACATGGTAGGTAAGAAGCAGCTGGAAGGTGGCCCCCATGTGTTTTCTGAATATAGAAACGGCAAATAGAGCAAGACTTCTGGGTCCCAGCCGAGTTTTCCTTTTTAGTGGTCACCAAGCGCTCAGAAGAAAAACTGTGAAGTGACCCTTATTAGTTTGGCCTGGCTCCCTCCTGGGCAATTACTGTAGCAAAGCTTAGAAGCTGAATTCTGATTGATTCTGGAAGATTAAGCAAGAAAATGAAGCCACCATAATATTGTAGGTAACTTGGCTTTAAATTCCTGCACTGATCCAGAAGAAAAAGGCACATGGCCCACATTACGTGGAGGTCATCTACATTGCACCACACTTTCTGAATACTGAATTTTGATCTTTTCCCCCACGTCAGAAATATATATCCACCCTTCTGGTTAAAGACTAGAAGCAAGGGGCTGTAGTTTCATGTTTTCCACGCTCAGTATTGATCACATTTTTTTCTTTCACGAGTCTCTAAGACAAGAGCAGGAGGAGAGAGGACAGGGGTGAGAATCACTGAACACGTATTGGAGGATCTCTCTGTAAATGGCAGTGCAGCCTCCGACCAGTGCAGCAACCATGGTTGGAAAAGTTTTCTCGTTTGGATGTTTGCAAGCCCTGCCTCTGCCCTCAAGGATCACACACAGGGGTGACCAGAGAGGCTCCTAGCTAGAGCCCACCTTGATGGAGCTGTGGTAGCATTGAACAAAAGGCTGTGCCTGCCATGGAGGGAAAAGCAGCTTTTCTATGGATGTTGAGAGCCCAAAGCCATCTACACGCCCACAGCTCACAGCCACGTGGTGTGGCTATTCCACCATCCTCCCTAACACGACTGGACTACTCCAGGCTACTCCCCCAGGAGGAGATTTCCAAATAGCTCTAATTTCTTCAAATGCCATTTAAAAGGGCTCCACTTTTCAACAGATAGTATTGAACAATGGTTTGTGCTCTAAATCTCTCCCCCAAACCCTCTCCTTCCTGTGTCCATCACTTGTGATCTTCACCCAACCCTAACTGAGTGTCTGCCTTGAAAGGTCTGCCTCAAATGAGACTTTACGGCCTCACACTTTGGCTCTGGGACTCCCTCCAGGATGCCACAAAAACCTTACTCAGCAAAAAATTCAGCTTTGCCTCATCAACAGGTCATTTCAGTGCCACCGTGTGACACAGAGGAGGAAGAATGAGAGGGGAGGTGACAAGTAGGACTTAAAAAATGACTGTGTCTTTGTGTGTGTGTGTGTGTGTGTTGGCACATAATTTTCTTTTTTATCATTATTATTAAATGATAGCTGTGTACATTAATGCAATCCTGGATGTTTTCACATACAATCTGAAACATTTTCATCAAACTGGTTAACATAGCCTTCATGTCATTTTCTTAGTTATTCTGTTAAGATGTTTGTATTCTACTTCTAGAAAGACTCGCTTATACCCTTATAAGATGAACCACAGAGGTGATACTTCGAGTCACCCTCAATAAAAGACAGAGAAGAAATGACAAGGAAAGAGGACTTAAAGGGTCCGTCCAAGGTCACTCTGGGGCTTTGACCAAGGGCATCTAGGGAATCATATTCACCATCTCCCACACAAAGGACAAGGTCTTAGAAAGACTCTGCCCCCTCACTAACTAAGGAGCTCTGGCCTATGAGTGAATCGTGTGTGTGTGTGTGTGTGTGTCTGTGTGTGTCTGTGTCTGTGTGTGTCTGTCTGTGTGTGTGTCTGCGTGTGTGTCTGTGTGTCTGTGTGTGTGTCTGTGTGTGTCTGTCTGTCTGTGTCTGTGTGTGTGTGTCTCTGTGTGTGTCTGTGTGTGTCTGTCTGTGCGTGTGTGTCTGTGTGTGTGTGTGTCTGTGTGTGTGTCTGTCTGTGTGTGTGTCTCTGTGTGTGTGTGTGTCTGTCTGTGTGTCTGTCTGTGTCTGTGTGTGTCTGTGTCTGTGTCTGTGTGTGTGTGTGTGTGTGTCTGTGTCTGTGTGTCTGTGTGTCTGTGTGTGCCTCTGTGTGTGTGTCTGTGTCTGTGCGTGTGTCTGTCTGTGTGTGTCTGTGTGTGTGTCTGTGTGTGTGTCTGTCTGTGTGTGTGTGTCTCTGTGTCTGTGTGTGTGTCTGTCTGTGTGTGTGTGTCTCTGTGTGTCTGTGTGTGTGTGTCTGTGTGTGTGTGTGTCTCTGTCTGTGTGTGTGTCTGTGTGTGTCTGTGTGTCTGTGTCTGTGTGTGTGTCTGTGTGTGTCTGTGTGTCTGTGTCTGTGTGTGTGTCTGTGTGTGTGTCTGTCTGTGTGTGTGTCTCTGTGTGTGTGTGTGTCTGTCTGTGTGTCTGTCTGTCTCTGTCT
>NW_003852492.1:4289093-4333615 GCF_000181295.1 Otolemur garnettii | reverse complement strand
TGTGTGTGTGTGTGTGTGTGTGTGTGTGTCTGTGTCTGTGTGTCTGTGTGTCTGTGTGTGCCTCTGTGTGTGTGTCTGTGTCTGTGTGTCTGTGTCTGTGCGTGTGTGTGTCTGTGTGTGTCTGTGTCTGTCTGTGTGTGTGTCTGTGTGTGTCTGTGTGTGTGTCTGTGTGTGTGTGTGTCTGTCTGTGTGTGTGTCTGTGTGTGTCTTCAAGGACAAACAGCAACCCTCTTGCAGTGAGCCAGAGGCCAGCACTTCCCTTCCTAGCTGAGTTCTCCCGGCCATGGCTCTCTCTCCTTCCCTTCACCTGCCCAGCTTTCTTCATTCCCACTTCACCTGATTCCAGGAGGCCATCCTGGTTCACGTAACCAATCCAAACCTCCATGTGCATCTCAGCCAGCTTCAGGCATCATTGTCATCATCAGACTCTGCACCAGGAGATAGGAGATACTGCTCAGGAGGACACATCCAGACCTACACGGAGCACAACCCCCTGGTGGCTTATCTGTCCTACAACGCTGCTGCTCCCAGGGTCACTAATAAAGCTACACCCAGACTCCTCAAGGGAGTAAGTTCTTCCCTGAAGCCCCAGGGATTCTGTCCATGAGGCGCAGGGTAATGTGATTCTCAGGCCATATTTGGCCTGAACGGTCCCTTCCTACAAGGGAAGCAGCTCCCAAACTGGTCCAGGCTTCATCCTTGATACCTGGAGAGAGAATATGACCCAACTGTGCCTACTTCCTACAGGCCATTTTTCCCCATAGCAATTTCTCTTCCATTTTTCAAGTCAGTACACACTTGGGAGGCAATGGAGCTATGCACGGGAAAGACATTTGTTTGAAGTTTTATTTATTTATTTACTTTGAAGCAGAATCTCACTCTGTCACCCTGGGTAGAGTGCCCTGGCATCATCATAGCTCGCAGCAACCTGAAACTCTGGGACTCAAGTGATACTCTTGCCTCAACCTCTTGAGTAGCTGGGACTACAGGCCCCTGCCACAACACCCAGCTTTATTTTCTATTTTTAATAAAAATGGGATCTCACTCTTGCTCAGACTGGTTTAGAATTCCTGAGCTCAAGAAATCCTCCTGCCTCAGCCTCCCAGAATGCTAGCATTACAGGCGTGAGCCACCACGCCCAGGCTGCAAAGGGAAGACTGATCTCCTTAAATCCCAAGAAGTCCAGTATAGATAGATGGGAAAAAATCAGGAATTTGTTGGCAAAGAGACCTGGGTCCAACCCTGACTGTGACCTTAAACTTGCTTCAGTTTCCCCTGAGGTAGAATAGAGCAGCCCCTTCACAGCCTGGCTGTAAGGCTGCCAACGAAGGCAAGTGTCTGGCACGTTCCGGGGCCTCAGCAAATGTTCATTTTCTCCTTCACCCCCGGCTCTCAGCCTGATTCCCATTCAACCTACTGTTAATAAGAGACTTGACCTTTTAAAGCAAGAAATTCACAATTTAATCCCCCCAGCAGCTGTCTAGGAGAGAAACCACAGACACCACCACCCCCTTTGTATTCATAGGGGCAGCTAAATACCGTCACTGAAGGTTTAAAAGTTGTCTTCAAAGGTTCCTGGAGGTGTAGATGGTTGGAAAAGCAGGGGCAGGGAGTGGGCAGAGTAGCTAAGCAGTGCCTTCAAGCATACAGAGTGTAAAACCTCCCTCTAAGCCAGCCTGTCACTCTCAGTGTGGCCTGGGAAGCCGTTATGGCCTGGAGCATGTAAGTCACCTCTCCTTGGCAGGAATCCCAAAGGCTTTAGCAGTCCTGACTACCCAGCATTTCCCAGGGTTCTCCTGCGAGCTACAAAGATGTCCCTTAGCTGTCAAATGAAAAATATATTCCTTCCCTGTCTCTGTCAGCTGTCACTCCCTCGCATGCCCAGATAATTTGGTCCAGGAAGCAGAGTTCTCCAGGACAAGCCATGCTCAGGGCTTGAACGTGCCCACGTTTCTCTACAAGCTGCAGAAAACAGGTCTGAGTTCAAAGCCAGGTGTTCACAGAGAACAGGAAGCTGGGTCTGGCAGAATAGGTACAGCTGTTTGCCTTGAAAACTTTTTGGTTCATTTTAGTCTCAGTTCCAGCCCCCCAGGTCTTTGGTTAAAACTGGAGAGAGCTCCCTCCAGCCTGAGGAGGTGAATACAGTATTTCCCAATAAACCTTGAACCATCACCCAAACCTTAGATCTCGAAGTTTTCCCAAGGTTATGGTCACCAAAGCTGGGTCTTAAAAGTAATGGCAGGAATACAAAACCCCAAGATCAGAGAGGGCTGGGGGGCGAGGGGCTCAGGAGGCTCCGCACAGGCTGACAGCACCCTCTGCTGGTAACAAACCGCACAGCACCACAGGTGGTGCAGACTGTTCCCCGGCTGCATCCTGGGTTCACACATCCAACCTTCACCTCTCAAGCCTGCTTCCCCTCACATCTAGGGCCTGGGACAGAATTCTTGGTGCTTCTTGCCTACGTTTTCCTTTTATAGTCCCCCAAATGCCAAAATAGACAATTGCTTATAAATAATGCATTTGGAAATATACATGTTTTGGGTACTGAACTGATCTGGATTTTGAGTACAGTTCCTTGGCAATTCTTTAGATTATAGAGAAATGGGAAAACTACAAAAGAAAACCTTCCAGAAAAAAATGGTGATGGGTGACTAAATCTCTAGTTTATTCAGGAGTGTTACTACAGATCAGTCAATTCCATTTTTGCTTTCTGCCTTAGGTAATCTGACCACTGGGGAAAGAAAGGCAGTCTCAGGTAGACAAAAAGAAACTTCCAAAGATTGTGCTGGAATTAGCCATTAATACTTAAAGCAGTGTACACTTTGCAAACGATATTTCATATAAAGACAAAACTAGCATTCGTACCTATGAACAGATATGGCTCAGGAGAGAGAAGTATGTTATTAGAGAGCTCATTAGAAAATGTTGAGTTGGCTCCACGCCTGTGGCTCAAGTGGCTAAGGCGCCAGCCACATACACCTAAGGTGACGGGTTCAAATCCAGCCCAGGCCACCAAACAACAATGACAGCTGCAACCAAAAAAAAAAAAAAATAGCCAGGCGTTGCGGCGGGCGCCTGTGGTCCCAGCTACTTGGGAGGGGGAGGCAGGAGACTCGCTTGAGCCCAGGAGTTAGAGGTTGCTGTGAGCTGTGATGCCACAGCACTCTACCCAGGGGGACAGCTTGAGGCTCTGTCTCAAAAAAAAAAAAAAAAAAAAGAAAGAATGTTGAGTTGTCCCAATAAAAAGGAATCAGATTTACAGTCAGAAGCCTTGCCTTTATAACTGTAATTTTACACATCCGTGAGACTTGTTAATGCATTTAAGAAATATTTGAACATCTACTACTCGCTCAACACCATAACAGATCCTGGAACACAACAGTGAACAGGAGAAAGAACATCTGCCTCCTCAAACTTGCAGTTTAGTGAAGGGGCAGTGTAAGGAGACACCAGCGCTCCCTGGGATCAGAACAATGAAAGGACAAACCCAATGGTTTGGAAGGGCAGGGAAGGGGGTGTAACCCAGAGAATCAAAAAGAGGACAAAAGGGGTGGCACCTGTGGCGCAAAGGAGTAGGGCACCAGCTCCGTATGCCGGAGGTGGTGGGTTCAAACCCAGCCCCCAGCCAAAAACTGCAAAAAAAAAAAAAAAAGAGAGAGAGACAAAAGCATATTTAGAACTGTATGAAAGAGTTATTTTTTCGAATCTTTTGGGGTTTTTTATTATCTCAAAACATACATAAAATTTACCATTTTACAATTCAGGAGTATTAGGTGCATTCACAAAACTGTGCACCCATCATCAGTATCCTCGTATAAACTATTGCATCAGCTCAGGCAAAAACTCTGTACCCATTAAAAATATTTCATTCCCCAAACCCCGAGTAACCTCTATACTTTGTCTCTGATTGACTACTCAAGGTAGTCGTATAAATGGTATACGTAATACAATATTTGTCCTTTGGTGTCTGGCTTATTTTACTCGGCATAATGTACTCCGGGTTCATCCACGTTGTAGCGTATGTCAGAATTTCATTTCTTTTAAGGTGGAATAATATCCATTGTCTGCTTATATATCATATTTTGCCTTTTGGAAAGTTTCTTTGGGCTATTGTGAATAATGTTGCTATGAACATTGGTGCACATGTATCCGTTAGAGTCCCTACTGTCGATTCTTCTGGGTACCAATCTAGAAGTGGAATTGTGGGATCCTATGGTAATCTTATGTTTAAATTTTAAGGAGCCCCTACACTGTTTTCCTCGGCAGCTGGAGCATTTTACATTCCCACTAGCAATGCAAAGTGTTCTAATTTCTCCACCTCCTCCTTGCTAACACTTGTTACTTTGGGGGTTGTTTGTTTGTTTTAAGTGTATATAATAACCGTCCTAATGAATGTGAAGTGGTATCTCACTATGGTTTTGATTTCCATTTCCCTAATGACTACTGACGTTGAGCCTCTTTTCATGTGCTTCTTGGGAATCTGTGTATCTTCTTTGGAGAAATGTCTATTCAAAATACTGGCCCATTTTTGAATGGGGATGATTTGTTTTGCTGTTGTTGTTGTTGTTGACGTACAGGGGTTCATTATATATTCTGGATATTAATCCCTTATCAGATATATGATTTGCAAATATTTTCTCCCATTCTGTGTGTTGCCTTTTCACTCTCTGAAAAAAAACGTCCTTTGATGCACAAATGTTTGTGATTTTGATTAACTCAGCGTTATCTATTTTTCTCTCTTATTGCCCATGCTTTTGGTGGAATATCCAAGAAATTGGCAGCAAATCCAATGTTATGAAGGCTTTACTCTGTTTTCTGAAAAAATCTTTACAGTTTTGCTCTTACATTTAGATATTTTGTCTGTATTGAGTTAATTTTGGTATATAGTGTATATTTTGTACATATTCTATATATTTTTTGTGTGTAGTCACCAGGGGGTTACACGTAAGATCTTACAGCTATTTTTAATTTACACCAACCTCACTTCAATTACAAGTTAAAACTCTACTCCTATAAAGCTCTATCCCCCTTATAATACTGAGGTTATAAATTACAACTTCAAACCTAGGGTTCCCAAAAGTATAAATATGCAATTATTTTATGAATCTGTATTTTAAACCCTAGGAAAGTAGAAGGTGGAGTAACACACAAGATTAAAGTAATCCTGGCTTTTATATTTGCCTGTACATTTAGCTTTACCCATTTCATTCTTTTGTCAGAATTATCAGCTATCGTAGTTTTTCATATAAATTTTAGATTGTTGTTTATATGTACAAAAAAGTGTAGACATTGATAAGAATTGCATTTAAATCTTTGAAGAGGATTGTCATCTTCACAATGTGAAGTCTTCCAATCCTTGCACATAATGTATCTCACAATAATTTAGATGCTGTTTGATTTTTTTTTCATCAGGGATGTGTGGTTTTCATATTCCAGTAATGTACATGTTTTGTTAAATTTGCAGGTAGGATTTCATTTCTTGAGCACCTAAAAAGAGTATTATATTGTTAATCCCAATGTTTATTGTTAGTGTATCAAAATATCAATCTATTTTTGCAGTTTTAGGAGGCAATGCCTATGTAGACGACCACACCATCTGAAAATAGGAATCATTTAATTAATTTTTTATACTCTATATGCCGTCAAGTTCTTTGTCTTGCCTTATTTCACTGTGTTGAATAAGAATAGTGAGAACAAATATCTTTGCCTCGTTCCTCATATTAGGGAGAAAGTATCCAGTCTTTCATCATTAAGTAAAACGTTAGCTCCAGGCTTTCTGTAGATGTAGATACGCTTCATCAAATTGAAGAAATTTACCTCTACTCATATTTTTCTCATAATTTTTATCATGAATCTATCTTGAATTTCCTCAAATCCCTTTTCAGCATTAATTAATATGGTCATGTGGTTTTTTTCTTCTTTAGGCCTCCAAATGCAGTAGACGACATTGATTAACTTCAAACATTGGACAAGCACACATCTGTGGAATAAAACCTACTTGGCCATGGTGTTTTAGTCTGTTCAGGTTGCTATGATAAAACACTATAAACTGGCTAGCTTATAACAAACAGACATTTATTTCTTACCATTTAGGAGGCTGGGAAGTTCAAAATCAAGGTATCACCAAATTCAAAGTTTAGGGAAGGCCCATTTCCTTGTTCATGGCCAATGCCTTCTTATCGTGTCCTTGCGTGATAAAAGGACAAGGAGTAAGTTCTCTGGGTACTAATGTTTTTATAGGGGTACTAATCCCGTTGATGAGTAGAGCTTACATGAGCTAATAACCTGCCAAAGGCCCCACCTCTTAATATATCACATTGATATATTAGGTTTCAACATATGAATTTGGAGGGAACACCAACATTCAGTTCATAACACATGGCATATAATTATTTTTGATTATTGCTGAATTCTATTTGTAAATATATATATATATTTTGAGACAGAGCCTCAGTCTGTCCCCCTGGGTAGAGTGCTGTGATATCACAGCTCACAGCAACCTCCAACTCCTGGGCTCAAGCGAGTCTTCTGCCTCCGCCTCCCACGTAGCTGGGACCACAGGCACTCGCCACAATGGCCGGCTATTTTTTGGTTGCAGGTGTCATTGTTTGGCGGCCTGGGCTGGATTCAAACCCACCACCTTAGGTGTATGTGGCTGGAGCCTTAGCCACTTGAGCCATAGGCGCCGAGCCTGTAAATATTTTAATAGGGATTTTTGCACCTATGTTCATTACAAATATTAATCTATGGTTTTTGTATACTGTACTTATCTTTTTGTGTGTCATGGTAATACTAGAATCATAAAATGGTAAATGGACCCTCCTGTCTTATTTTTTGAAAGAGAATGTTTGGTTCTCTTTCAAAGAACTACAGAGGTATTAATTAGCAAAAGTGTCGATTTTTCTTTAGATATTTGGTAGAATTCTCCAGTGACACAGTCTAAGCCTGGAGATTTCCTTTATTGGAAGTTTTAAAATTATAAACTCAATTTCCTTAGTAGTTATGAGGCTACTCAAATCATTCATTTCATATGGGATGAGCTGTGATATTTTGTGTTGTTAAATAGACGTGTGTAGAGTTGATGGTGTTACTCTCTTACTGCCCTTTGGTTTCTGTTGGGTCTGTAATGCTGTCTCACATTTCATTTCTGATGTTGATCATTTGTGTCTCTCTTTCTTCTTTGTCAGCCTCACAGTTTTCGGCAATTCCTTTTGATCTCTTCTAAGGATTAGCTCTTTGTTTCATTGATTTTCTCTATTGTATTTCTGTTTTCAATTTCCCAGTTATCTTCTCTTAGCTTTATTATTTCCTCCCTTCTACTTGCTCTTTGGGTTTAATTTCTCCTTTTTCTAGGTTCTTGCAGTGGGAGTATTGATTTGTTACTTTTCTTCTTTTTTAATATATGAACGTGGTGTTATAAATTTACTGTGGTTATCACTTCAGCTATTTCTTACAAGTTTTGATTTGTTGTATTTTCATTCAATTAAACATCTGCTTTTATTTCTTATTGAGAATTTGTTTAACCCATAGAGTATTTAGAACTGTTCTGTTTAGTTTCCGGATGCTTGGAGAACTTTCTATTATCTTTCTGCTTTGGACTTTTTTTTTTGCAGTTTTTGACCAGGGCCGAGTTTGAACCCACCACTTCTGGTATATGGGGCTGGCATCCTACTCCTTTGAGCCACAGGCGCTGCCCTTGACTTCTATTTTTATTCTACTGTGGGCAAAGGACACATGCTATATAATTTTTATTCTTTCAAATTTATTTAATTTTGTTTTGTGGTCCAGAATATTATCTATCTTATTATATGTTCATTGGGCATTTAAAAAAAATGTATATCTGCTGTTGCTGATTCTATAAATGTTGATTATATTCTGTCAGTTAATGGTAATGGTGAGTTTTTCTACATATTTGCTAATTTTGTCTTGTTCCTAATTGTTTAAAGAAGTGTGTCAACATTTCCTGCTGAACCTGTGGATCCATCTATTTCTCTTTGGGGTTATATCATTCTTTATTGCCTATTTTGTAGCTCTGTCGTCTGGTGCATTTACTTTTGAGACTGACCCTTTTAAATAATGTCCTATTCTGGCTCTTATACTATTCTGTGCTCTGAAGTCTACTTTAACTAACATTCATATAACCATTTCTGCCTTATCCATTCTTATCAATTTTTTATTTTATTTTTAATTGACACATAAGAAGTATGTATATTTATGGGGTACAGTGATACCTGATTCTGATACCTGTACACCATGTATATGGATCAAATAAGGGTAACTAGAATATTAATCATCTTAAATGTGTACTTATTCCTTTGTGTTGAGAAGATTCAAAATCCTCTCTTGTAGCTGTTTGAAAATATAAACTAGATGATTGTTAGCTATACTTATCCTACAATGATAAACAACATTAAAACTTTTCCTCATGTCTAGCTGTAATATTTTTATCTATTAACCGACCTCTTTCTATCCTCTCCCCCACCTCCTTTCCCAATGTGTAGTTATCCCTAAAGAAAATATTTGCCAACCACTCATCTAGCAAGGAATTAACATCCAGAATATAAAAGGAACTCAAACAACTCAGCATCAGAATCAAGGATTAAAGAATGGACAAATAATCTGAACAGACATTTTTCAAAGGAGGACATAAAAATTGACCATAAGTATGTGGAAAATGTTCAACATTACTAATCAACAGGGAAATGCAAATTAAAACCACAATGAGAAATCATCTCACCCCCATTAGAACAGCCATTATCAAAAGGACAAAAAATAGCAAATACTGGCAAAAATGAGGAGGAACGGGAACTTTCATACACTGCTGTTGGGAATGTAAATTAATACAGCCATTATGGAAAAGGGTATGGTGGTTCCTCAAGACACTAAAAATAGGACTACGGCCTGATCCGGCAATCCCACTACCAGGTATACATCAGCCCTTGAACAGAGTGGTTAGAACTTCACGGATCTGCTTTTATGTGCTAAGGTCAGAAAGTTAAAGTTCACAAACTCATTTTTAAAAATGTGCCACACACCTCACTGCTTGACATCACCTTCAAAGTCCTCCCCTTGGGAAGCCGTGCACCCACGCCCGTGCCTAGTCCACCCTTCAAAGCAATTTTGGAATTCTTTTATTGGAATGACCCTCACAGTTGTCGTCATTCTAGGTCTAACAATTAAGTTTGCAAACTCAAAAAAAAAAAAAAAAAAAAGTTTGCAACCTCATCCTAAGAAGGAAAAAGTGCTTTCAGTGGTGGACAAGGTGCCAGGGTCAGTGGACAGCTTTCCAAGGGGCTTCTTCAAAGGTGACCATTCAGGATTGAGAAATATAGCCCTTTCTCTAGCTTGATTTCTGGAACTGAACTGTCTGACCTTGTGGTGTCTTTTCATATGCATAAATTCACATACTTTACAATGCAACCAATCAAGGAAATCACAAAAGAGACTTTGAATATACAAAAAAAAGGGGAGGGGGGATAAAATGTTTCAAGGTATGGGTGGTCTTGGAGAAATTCAAGTCATAATAGAGACACCATACCAGTAGAATTAACAGAAGACAATTGATGGAGGTGAATGTTTTGAACCAGTGCCAGATGGTGAGGAAAAGGTGTGGAAGAACGGGTACCAGAAAACAAACTGACTTATAAGACAATCTGGGAGAAGGGTTTCAATTTTCAAGACTGCTTTGGACTTCTTTTAGGGAACAGTTTATGATGCAGGCATTGAAATAAAAGCAAACGGTGAGAGATTTAGTACCTTACAGAAAAAAATTTAGAGAAATTTAAAAAAAGATCATATGGAAATCATGATGTGTTTCTACAAAAATGACATCAAAAATGTCTTCCATTATTCTCTCCACTTCCACCCACCACTTCCTCAGTCTCTGCCACCCTTGACACAGGAAGACCCACCCCTTCTCTTCCTCTTCCTCCTCAGCCTACTCAACATGAAGACCTTCATGATGACCCACTTTCACATAATAGGAAATATATTTTCTCTTCCTATGATTTCTTAATGATGTTTCCTTTTGTCTAGCTTAATCGTAAAAATACATATAGAATACGTAGAACATACAAATTACATGTTAATGGACTATGTTATCAGTAAGGCTTCTGGTCAACAGTAGGCTATGCATAACTAAGCTCGTGGGAAGTCAAAAGTTACACATGGATTCCCAATAACACAGGGAGTCAACACCCCAAACTCTGCCTTGTTCAAGGGTCAACTGTACAGCCAAAGGAAAGGAAATCAGTATATTGAAGACGCATCTGCACTCCTGTGTCTACTACAGGGCTATGTACGATAGCCAAGATGCGGAGTCAACGGAAGCGTCCATCAACAGGTGATAGATAAAGGAAATGTGGTCCATATGTACAACAGGATACTACTCAGCCTCTAGAAAGAATGAAATCCTGTCATTTGCAGCAACACAGATGAGGCTGGCGGACATTACATCAAGCAAAATAAGATAAGAACAGAAAGGTAAGTGCCACATGTCCTCACTCAGGTAAGGAAGCTAAACAGTGGACCTCCCGTCTCTACCCATTCATTTTCAACAGAGCGTGTGAGTTTCTTATCTACAGGAGATAATTGGGTAGTATTTTTTAATCCACTCTGCCAATCCTTGTTTTTTAATTTGTGCATTTAAACAATTTATGTTTAATGCCATTACCAATATGTTAGTGCTTAAATCTGCCATTTCATTTTTTCATTTTGTGTTTGTTCTGCTTTAAGTTTCTGTATCCTTTTCCCTGACTTCCTATGACACACTTAAACATTGTTTTAGAATTCCTTTTGAATATATACGTAGTATTTTGAGTATATCTCTTTGTATAGGCTTTCTAGTGGTTGCCCTAAATATTACATGATATGTACATCATCTGGTTTCACTTACCAGCTTGAGTAAACCGTAACAATCTTACTTCCTTTTATGCCCCTTACCCTTTAATGGTGTTAAATGTTCTAAATGTACAGACGTACAACCACATGAGACAGTGTTACAGTTTTTTGTTCAACTGTAAAACATATTTGAGAAAACCTGTCACAATGGCTCATATGTTTGCTTACCATGTTTTCTTTTTCTTTTTTACTGATGTCCCAAGGTTAATTCTCCTAACATTTTATTTCTTCTTAGATATTAATATTTTTGCTCAGTATAACACGACGATGGACAGTTCATTTCTTCCATTCCTTGAAAAACACTGGGCCACTCTCTTGCACAACATAGTGTCTGATGAGAAATCTGCTGTAATTCAAAGTATTCTTCTTCTACCACTAAGGTGTCATTCGTCTGTGACTGCTGTCAAGATTTCAAAACCATACCACTTTGATTTCCAGGCCTCTAATTGTGATGCAACTGGATACAGACGTAGTTAGTTTACCCTCTTTGGGATCTGAGGAACATCTCAAATTTGCAGGTTTGAGTCTCTAGCCCCGTTTTTAGCCGTCATTTATTCACATAGTTTTGGAGTCTTGCCCTTTCTCTTCTCTTTCTAAAAATCCAATGACTGGCAGTTAGATCTTTTTTATATATATTTTCACATCTCCCCGGGGGCTCTGTTTATATTTTATTGTTTTTAATCTATTTTCTCTCTGTCGTTCAGATTGGATAATTTTATTGTTAATCTTCAAGTTCACTGATTCTCCTTGTGTCCCCTGTTATGCTGTTGAGCCCATCCACTGAGTCTCTCACTTGGCTCCTACGGTTTTAGTCCTAAAATTCCCCTTTATAAATATTTACATCTTTACATCTTCTGTTTCTTTGCTTTGGCTTTCTATTTCCTTTTTTTGTTGTTGAGGTTCTTCTATAGTTTCATTTGTTTCAAGCATGTCTGTAATTACTTATCAAAGCACTTTTCGTGTAACCACCTTAAAATCCTCGTGAGAGAGTTCTTACACCTGTTATCTGGTTATCTGTTACCTGTTATCTGGGGCTACCATACATCGATTGCCTTTTTAATTCACCTTGACCTCATCCCGGATTGAGCATGGCAAGTGATTTTTGACTGAAACCTGAACATATGGTGTTATGTTCTGAGGATGGGTCTCACTTAAACCTTCTGTTTTCACTGGCTCTCTCTGATACTGTTCTGGGGGGACGGGTTACTGTCCTGCTTACTGACAGGTGAAGTGAGCAGGGGAGGTTCCCCACTTGGCCTTCAGTGACACCTGCAGTGGGTGCTGCTGCCTGTTGCTGTCACTGCCAGGCAGGGGTGGTAGTTCTAGCACCTTATATGGTGTCCACTGTTACCATGGTGAGAGTGGCCTCATTGCCAGGGGAGAGGACTCTCTGGTAGGCCTCCTGAAGTGGGGGGAGAAGGCCAGTCTCCACATACCATCACAACTGACACCGCATTGGGAATGCCGCATTACCATGCTGTGAAGGCAAATGTCTCAGTACCCTGTGTAGACTTGGCCTCAGAACCCCAGGGGTCATCACGTGACAGCCTTATGAGGGCAGCATCTGGCCTCCCCGCTTAGTCTTTGCTGGCAGTGACAGAAACTGTGCCACATTTTTTTCTGTGTTGTTTGGCCGAAATAGAGAAGCTACTGTCTAAAAGCTGTCTGGCTTGCTAGGTTCTCCCTTTCTCATCTTTTAGCTAAAAAGAACAGGCTTTGGGGGCACCTTTTTCCCTCCTCACCAACTGGCATTTCTGTGTGGCTAATTTCTCTAGCAACAAATCTGGGAAATAGATGGCAAAAAGAAAATCTGGGGAATTCATAACTGCTTCATTCCTCGGGTCCCAAGGCCCTATCCAATCAGCAGGCTTCTTTCTGCCTTTCAGAGTTATCTTATGTTTGATCTGTATGTACAGATACTCCTTGACTTTTGATGGGGTTATGTCCCAATAAACCCAATACTGTAAGTCAAAAGTGCATTTAATACCCTAACCTGCCAAGCATCAGAATTGAACCCAGTCTGCTCAGAACATCAGCCTGTGGGCGAATCGTCTGGCAGCACAGGGCACAGCAGAGTTTCAGTTGCTCACCCCAGGGTTGACCTGGCTGATGGGGGGCTGCACCCCACTGCTATGGGCCAGCATCGCCAGAGAGTATGATATGGCACAATGCCAACCAGGGGAAGGATCAAAATTCAAAATATGCAGTATGGTTTGTACCTCATGTATATCACTTTTACAACATTGCGTCTAAGTCAAACCACGGTAAGTCAGGGACTGCCTGCAGACCAAAAAATATGAAAGCAGGAGGTAAGGTAAAAATTGTACTCAAAAGAAAATGCATAACCTGGAATGTTCTTATCATGACGGAAAACAGAAGAAGGGAGGGACAATTTAGGAAAACACAACAAAAACTATTTCAGAAGGAAGGTAGATATTTCATAAAGTGGCAGAAATCCATAAAATTAAAAAGTGGACATTTGTACGATATGATGTGATATCCACCCCAAACTGTAAAATACTATACACACGCGTGCATATGTATCTCAGGTGTGTTCGGGTGAACTGCCATGAAATAAAGATCTGAAAGACTTGGACACTGCAATTAAAAGTCGTCTTCATCTAATGAATATATAGAAATAGTATTAGAAGAAAAACCCAGCTGGCATGTCGTTTCTGCAGTAACATTCCACTAAAGTAGCAATTCTGGCCCCTTTCCAGTCCTAACACACTCTTTCCCAAGCGATTTAATCTGATTGTTCAGCACAGAAGGAAAACTATGACATACAGATACCGAACCCTTTCTCTTTCTCTTAGATCCGAGCTTCAGATGGGACCACATAATCCTTTTTAATCCTCTATGCCATAATCTGTCCACAGCAGCTATTACCAACTATGAGACAGGGCTGCCTGAACCCAGCACTCCCAGAATGAAACCAGATGGGTAACTCTGCCTAAGTTTGAGGTTTAATGTTAAGACATTTGTGTGCTCTTGGGTTTAAGCTTCATTTCCCAATATCAGCTTGTTCAGTAATAAAAGGAATGGTTTGGACTCCATCTTCCACCTTTTTGCTTTAATGATTAATGCTACAAGAACTCTCATGGAGAAGACAAGTGTATTAATTATTGGGTACCCTCTTTTTTAAAAAGCCCAACAATAACTAGAGAAGGCATATTTTATTTAAATTCACATGGGACATTTATTAAAATTGAAAACTTAATGGGATACGGTTAAAGTTTATACTTAGGATAAAGTTGTGACCACTCTTTATATTAGAAAAAAAGGCTAAAACACAATAATTAAGAAAGTGCAGTGAAGGCTGTGTTAACCAGTTTGTTGTATTTCAAATTGTATATAAAACCAGCACGTTGTACCCTATAAATGTATTAACATACATATGATTTAATTTTTTAAAAAAAAGATGAAAAAGCACCCTTGAGAAATTGAAAAATCAGATTAAAAGTGAACGAAGATGAAGTAAGGGCATAATAAAAGCAACCGCTGATGAAGTATAATAGAAAACAAAAAATAATAAAGATCAACAAAACCAAAAAAGCAGATCTAGGAAAAGGCGAATAAAATTCACAAACTTCTAACAACATAAAGAGAGAGAGAAGGAGGGAGACCACCACCACCATCACCAACAACAATAAAATAAGATGTAAGAAATATTAAGTATCTGTAATTGGGCATATCAAGATTTATAGCAGATATTAAAATGACGGTAAGTGAGTGCTATAAAACCTTCATGACACTAAACTATAAAACATGAAGAAAAGACATAAATTCTGAGAAAAATATAGACTACTAACACTAATTGGAGAAGAAATAGAAAATACAAATGGTCCTATAACCATTTTCTTAATTAAATACTTAATAGTTTCTTAATGAAAACACCATGTCCAGATACATTCATAGGTAAGTCCTACCTGAAATTCAAAAAAAAAAAAGATAAAAATGCAATTATAGACAAACATTTCCCAGCTATTTTAAAAGTGGAAAAACAAAAAGAGCCAGCATGGTGGATCACAACTTTAATCTCAGCACTTTTGGAGGTCAACAAGGGAGAGTGTCTTGAGGCCAAGAGTTTAAGACCAGCCTGGACAACATAGCAAGACCCCCAAATTTTTTTGTTGTTACTGCTTAAATAGTGGTGTAGTGGTATGTGCCTATAGTCCTAAAGACTGAGGCAGGAGGATCCCTTGAGCCCAGAAGTGTGAGACTATAGTGAGCTATGGTTACACCACTGCACTCCACCCTAGATGACACAGTAAGACTATAAAAAAACTCTTTAAAAGACTTTTAAAAAAAAATAAACAAAGAAAAAAATGCAAAGGAGGGAACACACCTACTTATTGTAGGCAATTGATATATCCTTTTCCTAAAGCTAAACAAGATTGGTATAAGAAAGAAATTTAAATTTTGAACTTCATTGTAAAAATCCCAAGGCAAACATTAGCAAACTAATACAAGTAACATATATTATTAATGGCCAAATTAGACTTATCTCAGGAATGCAGAGTTAGCCCAATATTATTGAAAAAAAATCAGATTTTTTTATGTCAAAGTAGTTTGCAGCAGATTAACCATCATACAGCTAACAGTTATATAGTCTGGAAAAATGCATTAACACTACTTTAAGTCATAAAGAATGGCAAAATCAGACATAAATGGAGGGATTAAATCTTTAAAAGAAGGGAAGTGCACTGGGAGTGATACAAATTTATAGGGTCTATCAATCAGGGTTCTCCAGAAAAACAGAAACAGTAGGATGTATACATATAAACACAGAGGGTGCCAAAAAAAAAGTCTACACATTTTAAGAAAGAAAAAAACTGTTAGAATTGTAATACTCAACATATACCAATAACAAAAGATGAATACAAGTCACGCTGAGTGCCTCTTATAATTGCAGAAGTCAAATGTGACCTGAGTAGCCCAAATTTAAGATAGAACATGATGCACTATGGAATATGTACATAATACATACATACCTATTCACATACAAATGACTACATGTATGTTTTTCAAGGATTTGGCTCACATGAGTGTGGGAGACATCCGGTCTGAAATCTGCAGGGCAGAACAGCAGACTAAGAGCTCTGGGGCAGAAGCTGATGCTATGCCTTGAGTCAGGATTTCTTTCTGCCTCAAGGAAACCCTGGTTTTGCTCTTAGGCTTTCCTACTGGTTAAATGAAATGAGGCCCACTCACATACAGAAGATAATCATCTTTACTTAAAGTCAACCGATTATAGAAGTAAACCACGTCAGGTACCAAGTGAAGAAATGGTGAGGTTCATAAATTTGGAAAGGAGAGCTTTATTTCTTATAAAGGGCTGCAGCCTGCAGGTGACCATTGCAACAGGCTGGGAAGCAGAGCCTCTGGCCAGAAGCCAGAATGCATGTTTTAAAGAAGGGGCAATGGGAACAGGCATTTTTGTTCAGTAAGAGTGAGAAAATATACATATTTAACAAGCTAGAGGAGGAGTCATGAATCTTTTTGTTTGTTTTGTTTTGTTTTTCCAAATGAGAAAGAAGTGAAACTATATTTGCAGAAGACATAATTTTACCTATAGAAAATCATAAGGAATCCACATACACACACAAAACTATTAGAGCTAATAAAAGAGCTTAGGAAGGTGGCACGAATCTTTATGGGAGGAGAAATATGTGTGTACACAATCGAGCTTTATGCCCTATGTGGGGATCAGGGTTCAAAAGTTCGTGGCCCCATGATGTCAAAAGGTGAAGCAGGGAACACAGCAGTCCTTAATGCAAATACTCCATAGACTGGTTAAAACAACTGGCTGTTGGTCTCTTATCAGGAAAGAATACTGGTCAGCTATAGTGCCAAAACTACAATAGGGAGATTAGATCATGAGATGGGTTTCTGCTTAGACTTTGGCACAAAGGAAAGAAAAGAAAAGAAAAGAAGAAAAAAGAAGCTGATGGCCATTAGCAAGGGAGGCGGGTATAATGAGGTGTATCCGACTTCCCAGACCACTATGACTAGTACTCAGTTTTGAGATTTCTCTGAGGTCTACTTGGCAAGAAGGTCTCCATTCTGTCAGTGGAAGAGCTTAGGATTTTACTTTAGTTCACACGACAAAACACCTTCATAGCAAAACTACGTTAGTATTTGATTGAATAACTGGGTATTACAGCCTAGCCAAGTTAACACATAAAATTAATCACACATGACTTTTCCTCCAAAAGCTCTGAGGCCATGTGGCTGCAGCCTCTGGAATGCAAGTAAAAACCACAGCATTTTGAGTCATCACAGAACAAAATTCAAGGCTATGAGAGGAACTAGAAATTAAAAAGGAAAATCCAAGAATGGAGAGGACCAAAAATGGATAAGCCCCCAAATCTGTCTATAAACTCCACTCAAATCCTTAGCCGACCCATGAGCTGGGCATGCGTGGAGGAAGTTTCAGAGTCCAACAGGAAACGAGAGCTGGAAGGCACAGACTAAGAAGAGAATTTAGCCCTGACCCCTGCAGTGAAGACAGAATCTGGAATCTGGATCCCACTAAATTGGAAGTACTTAAAAATACCCAGGCTTACGTTGAAATCCCATAATTATTATATTTAGGAGTAAAGTCTGCATCCCAGAACTCAAAGTGTCCTCCTAGGGCTGAACATAGCTGTCCTAACAAAGCCTAAAATCAAACCTCCAAAAGATTAAGTTGATTTTCCAGTAATTTAACTGCCTACAAGAGTAAAACTCATTGTTTTTCAGTGAAACATAAAAGATCCACACTCTCTACAAGTAACACTCACAGTCTCCAAATATAATTTTAAAAAATCAGACATGCAAAGAAAAAGGAAATAAGAACCCATGTTGTAAGAGGTTAAGTAGATAGCAAGAATTTTAAAACTACTTTGGTTCAAGAATTTTTTTAAAAAAGATGAATATAATGAATGGATAGGGAGTGCATCAGAGTGATGGTAACTATTAAAAAGAACAAAATGAAAAATCTATAAGTGATAAGTATAATGTGTTGGAGAAGAAAAATACCAAAACACCAGATGGGTTCAATACTAGGATGAAGATTGCAGAAGAAAGCATCAATTAACTTGAACATAAAAATATTAAAAATGTTGACTCTAAAGAACAGAAAAAAATATGGCAATAAAAAATGCCTGTGAAAAAACACTGAACAGTTTAACATATGTTGGAGACACCGAACATACGTGAAACCTGGTTTGTCATCTGCATCTCCGCCCACTGAAGACACCCCAAAAGAAGTAGCAATAAAGGGGTAAGAACATATTTCAAAAATAATGTCCAAAATTTTCACACGTCATTTTTAAAAAGCATTAATTTTCAAATCCAAGATGACCAGAGTTTAAGAAGGATAAATGCAAAGAAAATCTAAGCTGGGAGCTTCATTATATTTGTACATGGTCATTTAAACCTGGAGAAGGCAACGCATGGAGGGTGGTTACACCTCCTGTTGTTATCCTCAGGGAATGTGAGCCGGATGGGGAAAAACAGAAATCAGGGGAGGAAAGGGCATTTTAAAATGTATGCACCATAAAAATATGAACATGTATCATTTATTTAAAATAATATGTATTAGTTGTTATGGAAAGAAATGCATGTAGTCACCAAAATGTTAATGGTGGGTATTTCAGCATGACCTTTACTGTCTTCTTAATATTTTATGAACTAATGGAATTTATGATAAAGATCATGTTTTATTAATTCTATCAGGATTTTTTAAATCTTCTTTTTTACACATAAAGAAGGCTTAAGTCAAGTGCCCAAGACTTCACCCACCCCATGATGGTTCTGTGTAATGTTTTCCTCACCTTTTCTTGTTATAGCAACACACGCAGATGCCATGAGAACGCGATCATCTTGCTGCTTGTGGCAGATGACAAGCCAGGTTTAAACATGTCACCCGAGACCCACTAGGCCCAGCCTATTATTTTTTCTAAATTAATCATCACAAATAGGAGATCATTCTATATTGATCCCAGTCACAAATCGTTCACAAACATTCATTGTTATTCCTTTCCTAGGCACTGGTCACTACACAGTAAACAATGCAGGCAAATATTTATACCTCTTTGAAGATGACTATCTCAGGGGTGGAAGACAGAATAAAGGAGCCTAACAAATAAGTAAATTAATAAGAACATGAGAAGGTGATAAATGCTAAGATGAAAATGTAAAGAAGAGAACAAGATAAGGAGAAACAGAGGGCAGGGAACACAACTTTAAATAGGCTGAGTGAGGAAGAGATTTTAAGGCAAACTTTGCAAGGAGGACCAGGAGTGAGCCATGCAGGTATTTAGGGAAGAACATTCTAAGCCAATAAAAATATGAACTCAAAATCCTTCATCCAGGAATATGATTGTCATGTTTCAGAATCAGCAAAGAGATCCAATAAATGAGAGGGAAAGGTAGATAGGGATGGGTCTTCTGGGCCACTGTAAAGCTTTGGTTTTCACCCTACATAATAAGGAAAGTTGTGAGGGTTTTGACTTGAGAAGTGAGATAACTAAATTTTGCAAACATGTTTTTTTTGATTTCCAGCTTTATTGAGGTATCACTGACAAATAAAAATTGTGTATGCGTATTCAAGGTGCACAGTGGGATGTTTTGATAGATGTAAACATTATAACATGATTAGCACAATCAAGTTAATTAACATATGCTTCAGTTCACATAGTTTACCATTTTTGTGTACAGTGAGAATTCTTCAGATCTATTCTTTTAGCAAATTTCAAGTATACATTATTATTATTAACTACAACCACCATACTGTACATTAGGACTCCAGGACTAATTATTTAAAATTATTTAAAATATAAATTATAAAATTATTTAAAATATAAATAAATAATTCCTCTTACTAATGCAAAATTGTACACTTTGACCAGCTTCTCCCCATTTTAACCCAGTTTTATGCAGACCAACCTGATGGTTGTGTTGAAAGTAGACAGTAAACAGAGGTGGTAGAGCAAGGGAGGAGGCAGGAATTCTAGTTGGGAGACTAGTAGAATAATATGGTGGGAAACGACAGTGGCTTGGACCCAGCTGGGAACCGTACAGGTGTATAAATATGGGCCAGATGTCAAATATGGCTTTAAGGTAAACAGGAAAACATTTTTCAAATAATATGAAGTGAATATGAGGGGGAAAATGAAGCAGGAGATGCTGAGATTTGAAGGCCTGATGAATAGAAAACCGGCTTCCCTTTACAAGGTAAAAACTACAGAAAGAGCAGATTTAGAAAGAGGAATGATAGGAAGTTTGTTTTGACACATGTTAAGTTTGAACTGCCTGATTTGCAAATTGGGGTGTTGAGTAGCAGTTGGATAAAAGTGAGACGTTTAAATGACAAGTCAGCTTGGATACCTAACTATGAAATGGATAACACAGATATTATTCAAAGGATGGATGGGATAAAAAAGAGAATAATGCAGACAGAACAGAGGAGATGTGTGAGCCTGGAGCTGGGGCATACTGAGTTTTAGGAGTCAGGTAATAAAGAGCAACCAGGAAAGGAGATGAAGAGTAGCCAAAATGACAGAAGAATAAAGACTGAGGTGACAAAGAAGGTTAAAAAGTTATGAAGAGAAAGTGATCAACAGTGTCACATGCTTCTGAGAGGGCAGAGGGCATGATGACTGACCACTGAACATTGGATTTAGCAGCATGGAGGTCTTTGGTAACCTTAATGAGAGTAGCTTCAGAGTAAGCCAGATCCCTTGGCTAAAATGGAATTAGGAGAGATCTGTAGGAGAAGCAATGAGGAAAATAAGTAAAGATAATTTTCAAAATATTTTGCTATAAAGGACAAAAACATCTGGGAAGAAAAAGGAGGTTGACCAGCTCAGAACCTAGGGCAGAAGTTCTCCATGTGGGGAGTGACTTGCTCCCCACCCTCACACGCCAGAGATATTTGACAATTTCCAGAAACATTTTTGGTTGTCATACCTGAGGCTGCACATGGTGAGAGGTGAGGCTATATGGAGGTCCAGGTCTCTACCCTACTACTTATGGAGTCACGGAGACTATAGGAGGAGTGCTGTAGTGCAGAGCTCACTCCTGACTTTTCTAGAGAACATTACTGGGACTAATGAGTGAGCTTAATAAAGGCAAGTTTTGGAATTATTCAAGTAAGAACTGTTGATGAATCAGTTCTTCCCATAAATAAAGACTAATTGGTTAATGAGGTCCAATTAGTGGGTTTTTCCAATAACAACGACAAAAAAAAAAAACCCACAGTGACATATTTCAAAACATATTTTTGTACTGCATAGAGTCTGAACTAGATGACTTCCCAAAGTCCCTTTGCAAATTTGAAGTCTAGGTCTGAGACAAAGGCACTGTGTTGTCTTGCTGTCTTGTCACTCTCGCTCTACCACATCTGCTTCATTCTCTCTTGGTTTCTATGATTCCATCACCCTGCCTGCTGGGCATTAGCTTCTCAGGCCCATCAGTGCTAAACTGCTAGTCCTTTACTCAATTATTAAAGCATCAAAGACCTCCATGTTTCCTTGTAAAAGCCCTACCATAATGTTTTAAGCATGTTTCCATTTCCAAAACAATTTATATAGACAGCTATTGTGTTTTTAGCACACTTAGTATCTCACATTTGCTTCTAAGCAATCCCTTCTCCCAATTAAACATTATCCCCTTGGGGATATAAGAAATTTATTTAAATAGCCAGCTTATGTAATCTAAAAGTCACTACAGTACGTTCATTTCCTAAGTTGTGGGATATGAGCTACTAAAGACACAGAGCCTGACCAACTCTATTTGGGCTTTGTAAACCCCAGAGGCATTTATTAGGAGCATTGCAACCTTATCTATCCACTCCCTACCTCAGCCTAGAGATCATGAAGAAGATGGACAACCAACATGGTTCTCCTCTTGAGCCTGGGGCAGACCTCTATAGATGATAACAGCACACTCCTCCTGATGCCAAAAGTGCCATGTAGTATTTCTTGACACAGTGCTCTAGGAAGTGTTCTGCCTTCAGTCCAATGTGGTAATCAAGATGAAGCCTATTTAGATCCCTGTTCTAGATGCTGAGTCTTAGATCATATACTAAGTATGTTGTTTGTTCAAAATGATATGAGACGTTTCTGCTTTATTTCAGGTATTAGTTGCAATCAAGGAAGCATCAGGAAGCAATAGAATATAGAATTATTATTGGGTTAAAAATTAAGACTTGAAAATAAAAGAAAAAACTCACATACATTTCTTTTTTGAGCAAAAAAAGTAAAATTCCCTTTCATATCTGATTCCACATTTCTAAAATAGTACTGTGTGGGTATAGAGGTGATGTGTCTATCAATGTAAGTATGAATACAGAAATGTGATAAATCCACACCACACAGCTCCATGAAGAAGGTAGAAACAACCAACTAGACAAACGCAGATAAATCTGGGCATGTCTTAAAAGCATTGTGCTTATGCATGTGCATGTAGGCCCAGATACTCAGGAAGCTGGGGCAAGAGGATTACTTGAATCCAGGACTGAGTGTCCATGCTAATTTGGGCACCATAAGAGAGGATATAATAGAACTTAAAGAAATGAAAGAGTCATTTTAGGGAATTTCAAAACAAAGGAGAAAGCTTTAATAACAGTCTAAACCAAAGAGAAGAAAGAACCTCAGAGCTTGACGATAAGGTTCTCAAGATAATCCAATCATTCAGAGAGGCAAAGCAATCACTGAGGAAGATAGGGGACTTTGTGAAGTGAACTGATTATTTGAATTATGGGCCTTCATGAGGAAGAAGAAATTCAGACATACAGATACAGATACAAGAAGGACATTAAACAGTGGGAAGATTCATAGCAAATAGATCATCTTCATGACACATAGGAATAAAGCTGACCAAAGTCAAAATAAAGGATAAAATTCTGCAAGCAGGAAGATGAAAGCCACAATTATCTACAAAGGAAAACCAATCAGGCTGACTTCAGATTTCTCAGTGGGAACCTTATAAGCCAGAAGAGACCACAGCCCATCTTCATTCCACTTAAACTGAACAGCTGCTGGCCTAGAATTTTGTATCCTCCAAAACCAAGTTTCACAGTTGATGGAGTCTTTTCTAGACAAGCAAACACTGAGGGAATTTGTCATGACCAGACCTGCCCTACACAAAATACTCAGAACAGCCCTATACCCAAATCAGCACAACAGATACCCACCAATGTAAATACCTTAAAGAAAAAAAAAACAAAAAATCCTCACATCTTTTATAAAACAATAAAACAGAGGTGAAATAAAGCAATACGGAACTAGCCAACAGAATAAACAGGCCAATATCCCACATATCAATGCTATTAATATTAATGGAGTGAATGTTCTTCTAAAAAGACATAGGCTGACTGAATAAATGAGAAAACACAACCCAACTAGCTATTGTCACAGGCGTCCTCAAACTTTTTAAACGGGGGCCAGCTCACTGTCCCTCAGACCGTTGGAGGGCTGGACTGCAGGCCCCGGGACAAGTTGGCTGCTAAGCAGAACAGGCAGCAGTGGCAAAAACACCCAGCAGGCTGGATAAATGTCCTAGGTAGGCTGCATGTGGCCCGTGAGCCGTAGTTTGAAGATACCTGGACAGGAAACACTTGTAAGCCACAGAGATGCATGCAGACTCAACATTAAGGGATGAAATGAAATAGTCTATGCAAATGAAAATCAAAAGACAACGGGTTTAACTATTCTCATATCAGATAAAATTGACTTAAGTCAACAAAGGTTAAGAAAGACAAAGATGGTCATTATATAATGGTGAAGGGAATAATCCAACAGGAAGATACCACAATCCTAAATATATATGGGCCCATCACAAGAGTTCCTGGATACATAAAGCAAATTTTACTCCTGCTAAGCAAAGAAATATATAGCACCAGCATAACTGGTATGGACCTCAATCCCCCACTATCAAAGCTCAACAAATTAGCAAAGCAGAAAATAAATAAGGAAACAATGGAATTAAACTACACTCCGAATCAAATGGACCTAATAGACAGTTACAGAAAATTCATACAAAAACTAAAGAACATTCTTCTCAGCAGCACATGGGACATTCTCTAAGATTGATCATGTCTTAAGTCATAAGAGGTAAATTGGAATCACACTATACACCTTCTCAGACCACAGCAGAATAAAACCAGAAGTCCATCATAACAGAAACGTTCAAACCTGTACAAAGTCATGGAAATCAGACAACCTATTGCCGAATGATTATTGAGTCCAAAATTAAATTAAGATGTAAATAAAAAAATTCTTTGAGCTAAATGACAAAGGGAGCACAGAGTATTAAAATCTTTGGGACACAGCAAAAAAAAAAAAAATTCCTCAGGGGAAAATTCATGGCCTTAAATGCCTACATCAAAAAGACAGAAAGATCACAAATTAACAATCTAATGTCACATCTCAATGAATTAGAAAAGGAAGAACAAGCCAACCCTAAAGCCAGCAGAATTAAAAAAAAAAAAAAAGGTTAGAGCAGAAATAAATGAATTGGTGAAAAAAAAACAATACAAATGATTGAACAAATGAAAAGTTGGTTCTTTGAAAACATAAACAAAATCAATAGAACTCTTGCTAGATTAACCAAAAACAGAAGAGAAAGTATCCAAATAAGCTCAAAAAGAAATAAAAATGTTGTCTCAGTGCTTAGGGTGCCAGCCATATACACCAGGGCTGGCTGGTTCGAACCCAACCCGGGCCTGCTAAACAACAATGACAACTACAAATATATATATATATATATATATATATATATATCTGGGCGTTGTGGCAGGCACCTGTAGTCCCAGCTACTTGGGAGGCTGAGGCAAGAGAATCACTTAAGCCCACGAGTTTGAGGTTGCTGTGAGCTGGGATGCCATAGCACTCTACTGAGTTTGACATTATAAGACTCTATCTCAGAGAAAAAAAAGAAGAAATAAAAATGTTAACATTACAACTGATACCACACAAATATAAAACATCACCTATAGTCCCAGCTACTTGGGAGGCTGAGGCAGGAGAATCGCCTAGGCCTGGGAGTTGTGTGATGCCATGGCACTCTATCGAGGGTGATAGAGTGAGACTCTGTTTCTACAAAAAAAAAAAAAAGAAAAAAATACAAAACATCATCCATGAATATTACATAAATCTCTATACACACATAAACTAGAGAAGACAGAGGAAATGGACAATTTCCTGGAAACACACCTTCCAAGATTCATCAAGGAAGAAAAGGCACTCCTGAACAGACCATACAGGAAAAGGACATGAACAAAAGTTTCTCAAAAGAGGAAAGACAAAAGACCAATAAATATATGAAAAAATGTTAATCATCAAGGAAATGCAAATTAATACCACAATGAGAAAAGAAAAAACCACCCTACCCCAATTAGAATGTCTTTTTTAAGAAGTCCAAAAACAATAGATGTTGATGTGGATGCAGAGAAAAAAGAGTACTTATACACTGTCAATGCAACTGCAAATTAGTACAACTTCCATAGAAGACAGTACAGAGATTCCTCAAAGAACTAAAAATCAACCCCACCATTTGATCCAGCAGTCCTACTACTGGGTACTTATTTACCCAAAGGAAAAGAATACTTTCCGTCAAAAAGATAACTGCACTCAAATGTTAATGGCAGCACAATTCACAATTGCAACAATGTGCAGTGAGTTCAAATGCCCATCAATTCATGAGTGGATTAATGAGATGTGGCATATGCATGCCACTGAGTACTACTCAGCCATAAAAAAGATGAACTTAATAACTTTTACACCAATCTAGATGGAAGTGGAGACCATTTTCCTAAGTGAAGTATCTCAAGAATAAAAACACAAATACCACAGGTATTCACTACTAAACTGGAACTAAACATTCAGCACACATATGCACAGAGGGAAGCAAACCTCAGTGAAAGTCACATGGGGGAGAGAGAGAAGTAGGAGAGGGTAAAAAAACCTACCAAGTACTGTGAACACTACTGGGTGACGGGCACACCTATAGCCAGGACTCAAACATTACAAAAATGATCTATGTAACCTAAAACACTTGTACCCCCTTAATATTTTAAAATTAAATAAATAATGTATGGACTAGTCATGGCAATACACCCTTAACTGAGGAGCGTAATGCACTCAACTTTCTGCCTCTTAGGTCTAAATGAAAAATAATAATGTTTTTAAAATACATAAATTAGGGATTTTGCTTCTGGTATTATAGAAGACTAGATAGTTGGAGACAAGAATAACTTAATCCTAGGTAACATAAGTTTGATGCGCTAATGGAATCTCATAAATTAGGGGAAATCTGTAAGCACAACTTATCCTCCCACCAAAAAAAATTTTTTTTCTTTAAATTTGAGCTTAAATGCTTAAATCAAAGCTGGAAACTAAAAATCAGTGAGTAAGGAGCAAATGGGAGACACAGGGTCTTCTTGAGACCAAATGCTGATAGTGCCCTGTGTTCCTAATGCTGAGCCTGAGGTAGGGCCAAGTGGGTGGCCTGAAACAGGGGCCCCCACATGAGTCTGTCTCCTGAGGGGATGAAAATAGCTCCAGCTCAGTAGTGTCCCTTGACTCCTGGAACAACCAGATGAAAAATCAGTCTGTTGAAAAGCAAATAGGAAAATTTAAGCCTTCAAAATTCCCTCAAATTAAAATTATGAAAATAAGAGTTCACATTTAAGTATTACCAAATACCCCAGAGGCAATCCACCACGAGTGAGAATAAACACAAACAACAAATTATTTAGACTGCAGATATTCAAATTAGGCTTATTAGATACAGAATACAGAATGGCTGAGAATAAAATGTTTAAAAGAATAAAAGAGGAAACCACAAAGATGAGCAAGCAGAAGCACCACTGGAAATAACCAGGCAGCTTGGAAATAACAACAAATATATAATTTGAATTGAAAAAGCTCAAAGGATAATGAATAATTTAGCATATTGTGAGTGTATCTGAATAAATTATCCAAAGTGTATCATAGAAATAAAATCCCAGAATATATGAAAAGCAAATTTAGAGAAATGGAAGGATAAAATAAAAAATGTAACACACTGCTTATTGGAGTTCTACAAAGAACAGCAAGAATCTTCCAGAAGTCATAAAAATCATGACTATAGAGATTTAAAAATCACCAAATAGCCCATGTAGGACAAATAAAAAGAAATATATATCAGGACACACTGTAGTTACTGGAACACAAAGGCAAAGGGATCTTAAAAGCAACCAGAGAAAAGTGCTGATTTCCTGCACAAGAGAAACTAAGACAGGTAATTTTATACCATGGAAACAATGATGGTGAAGTAATATTTGTGCACTAAAAAACAAAGTCATCCAGAATTGTCTGATCAACAAAACAATTTTTCAAGTGGGAGATACAGAGTTTCCCTAAGAGTAAATGCCAATAGCAACCCTGTCATCCCAATACTGAGCCTTGGGACAGCAGCCAGGTCGATGAACTCAACCCGAAACACTCAGTATATAGCTCCAACATTGCTGAAGACAAACAAAGCAACTAGGGTGGGTCTATTCTCTTAAAGATCTTTCATATACCTTAACTGAGCTGAGGCTGAGAATTTAAGATTAGATGTGGGGAAGCATGGCATTCCCATCTTATAGTCTGTTATACATAACCAGAGGTTAAATCACTAACAATGAGAATTGGACAAATGTCTTTTTTTCCCCCTTGAAAGTATAAATGTAGATAAACATGTTAAATATTTTTAATAAAATGTCCTCTACTGATACTACAGATATCTAGGGATTTCCCTACAGGCTCATAATCTCAGTCTCATTCATAATTATCACCAATAGCCTCATTTTGACACCTCAGGGAATATCCCCTCAGTAGCTAAATTTATGATTTTCTGTAGCAGCTTCTCATAAATCCCTATTATCAGAACACTATCAGCAATGCCTCATGAATCATGTTTTAAAATCATCCTCCCCATAATGTCATCATTTCTGAAGAAAGAGGGTGTATTAGTTTTCTATTGTTGCAGTAACAAATTAGCCCAAACATGATAATTTTGACAATACAAATCCATTCTCTCTTACAGTTTTGTAGATTAGAAGTCTAACACAGGTCTCACTGGGCTGGTCCTAAGATCTATCTCCTTACTTTTCTGGCATCAAAAAACTGCTCCTAGTCCTTAGCTTGTGACCCCTTTCTCTATCCCCAAGCCAGGTGATGTCTCTGATACCCTTGCTTAGTCATGTCTCCCTGTGCCCACAGTCGGAAAAGATCTTCCACTTTTAAGGATTCATGTAATTATACTTGGCCCACCTGGATAATCCAGGACAATTTTCCCATCTTAAGGTCCTTACCTTTAATGACATCTCCAAAGTTACTTTTTCTATGAATGGCACATGTTGACAAGCTCCAAAGGCATGGACATCTTTGGAGGGGCCATTACTTTGCTTCCACAGGATGGAGAACAGACTCTCTCAGGATGATAGATAAATGAGAGGTAATGTCACTCTAGGGTTTTTTGGTTTGTTTGTTTGTTTTTGCTTTTTAAAGACAAGGTCTTGCTCTGTTGCCCAGGCTGAAGTACAGTGGCACAATGATAATGTCACTCTTATTACATAAGGTCATGCTAACCTTATATAGTGTGTGTCACTTTTCATTCTACCCCATCATTTAAACTCCAGTTCTGGAAGATAATTAAACACTAATACATGTGTTATATATAATGAATTATTATATTTCATTTTATTACATTTATAATATGCAATGAATGAATTTATACATTTAGAACAGCACTGATTATATCCCATCCTTGGGAAAACTGAGAAAAGTGTCACTTAAATCATTTTCTACAGAGCTTAAGTATCTTGTGAAATTCCAGTTGAAAAATAATACATCTTTTATTTTACTTGTGGAAAAAAAAAAAAAAGTTAACCAGCAGGTCTGAGACTGCTATCCTACAAAAGATAATTGACTATCGAGCAAAGGTAGAAGGAATCTATTGTAGGTCTATAACATAAATAGAGGTAAATGCATCACAAAAATAGCACAAATGACAAGGGGAATGAAAGCATTTAATATTCTTTTACTATCTGTAAATTGCTATAATATTAAGGTAGACTGACATGTATATAGAATACCACAAAGCAATTACTTAAAAAATAACACAAAGAGGTACACCTAATAAGTTGACAAATGAAAATAAAATGAAACCCTAAAAAATACTTAATCCAAACAGATGTGAAAAGAAGGAGAGAGAATAGGAAATAAATGAATAACGCATGAGATGAATTGAAAAGAAACACAAAGTGGGTGATTTAAACTCTACTGTAACAATATTTACAATAAATGTAAAGGGCCTAAACCATGAGCCAGCAAACTATGGACCATAGGCCAAATACACGCTATCATTATTTTTAAAGAATAAAGTTCTACTAACACATAGCCTTGCCCATTCATTTATGAATTTATATTGCTTTGATGCTGTAACAGTAGAGTTGAGCAGTTTCAACAAACTATATGATCCCAAAGCCATAAAAGCCTTAAACATTGACTATCTGATCTTTTACAGAAAAAAAGTTTGTTGCTTTTTGGTCTAAAAACCCCACTTTAAAGGTATGAACCCTTAAATGGACTTAAAACAAACCTAAATATCATCTACAAGAAACCCAATTGAAATTTAAATGCATGAGTAAGTTAAAAGTGGGTGATAACATAGAAATATTAATAGATACGCCATACGAACACGACTGAAAGCAGTGGCAGTGCCTGAGACAACATCAGACAAAGCCTAGTTCAGAACAAGAGTCATTATCAGTGATGCAAAAGAACATTTCCTCAGAGTAAGATGGTTAATTTACTTTAAAAATTTAACTTTCTACATATCTAACAGATTCAAAATATATGAAGTGAAAACAGAACTAAAATGAGAAATAGACAAATCCATGATTATAATGAGGGAGCTAACCACTCCTCAATCAGTAAAAGATAAGATGGACAGGAAATTCACAAGCAGAGAGGAGTCTTGAGCAGCACTATCAACATCTCAAAACAATTGATATTAATAGGATATTCTGCAGACTACACATTCAAGTACTGACAGAGTGTTCACTGATATTAGTCCAATCAGCACAGTTATCAGTTCCAGATACCCTTAGTTCAAAAGGGTCCTTGGAGTTTACAGACCCTGAGACTGATTTCTCTTTCAAGAATCTTCATTTCCATTGTATATCACCAGAGGAAACGAGGAGCCTTGTTGATAATCTATTGTATCCACTATCATTGCTGTACAAGTAGCTCTTTTTAACCAGGGCAGCCACCCAGCTCTGCATTTCATGAGGATTCACAGCACAAGCATGAAAAACGTCAATACTAACTATACACATAGTAGTGGGAGCAATAAAACCAGTGTGGGACAGAAATCCAAATGGCCCCACTCAGATGGTCACAGTGCCTTTCTCAGTTAGCAGCACATAATCTTCCCTTCCCTCCTCTTCCCCCTCCCTCCCCACCACCAGAGAATGAGAAGTAGTCACTCTTTAATCACTTGATCTACTTGACTGCCTGTGTGACCAGCCATGGAAACTTCTTAGTTTCAGGGGACAGATGCATCTTGCAGTTTGACATACTCAACAGGCATGTTCAGGGATTCTCGGGGCTCAAAACAGACTCTTTACCCCAACACGTAGTAATAAACAAGTGGGTAATAGCGTAAGCACATATGGACACATAGATCAAAGGAACAAAGCAGTAAGCTCATGTAAGAACCATGTATGAGTGAAATGTAATACAGGATAAATATAGAAATACAGCATCAAAATCTAAGGTGAAAAGATAGGTTGGTTTGTTTATGAGGTTAGAAAGTAAATAAAATTGGATCCTACATTCATATCACATATAAAGGTAGAATCCAGATAAATTAATGAATGATAAAATAGAAAATCGATGGAAGAAAAAGTCAGAATTATATTCCTGTGATTTAGAGGTAAGAAAGAATTCTTTTTAAAATAACTTGAAAAGCACAAATCCTAAAGCAAAAATGGATTAAACACAGTTACATGTAATTGGTTATTTTTGTTTAATAGAGAAAGCACAGATAGAGTTAACAGATGACAGACTAAGAAGATATTAGCACTATCTAAATCATGGCAATGTACAGGTCTGACAATTAAATGTGTGGACTCATTCTAGAAAAAGTGCTACATATCTCCTTGCTGAGCATCACTATGGTCACCTCCTAAGCACTCCCCTTGGGAAGGTAGGCACCAATGCCAGCACCTAGTCCACCCTTCAGAGCAATTTTGAAACTCTTTTTTCTGGAATGGCCATCAAAGCTGTAGTCATATTACCCTTGATGTCCTGAATGTCATCAAAGTGTCTTCCTTTCAATATTTCCTTTATCTTTAGGCAAAGAAAAAAGTCAGTGGAGGCCAGATCAGGTGAGTAGGGAGGGTATTCCTATACAGTTATTCATTTACTGGCTAAAAATACCTTCAAAGACAGTGCTGTGTGAGCTGTGCATTGTCGTGATGCAAGAGCCATGAGTGTCGGCCAGGATTTTCAGTTAAGGTTTTCCTGTTCCTCTGTAGATGTTTACTTGGTCTGCTATGCTTCTCATAGTCAGCCGATGATTCTGATGTACAATTCCACAAATTCTGGCAACATTTTCATCAGTTCTACTCATTACTGGCCACACTGACCTCTCCTCATGAGTGAGCCTTTCTTTCCCCTTAGAAAAATACTGAATCCATTCATGTACTACCATTTTCTTCATAGTGTTATCCACTATGGACTACCATGTCCCTAATTTTACTTCCATTCTTGCCACGTTTAACAAGAAATTTATGAATCTTTGCTCATTGCTCTAATTAAACCTCTGATATTCTCATGACAGCACATAAATAAAAACATGCAACAACAATAATGAACACCACTCAGCAAAACACCACCACACATCAGCATGACCACAACTGTAAGACACAGGTATACCAAAGCTGTTAAACCCTATCCAGTTGTTTTAGAGGCCTGTCAACATAAGCACATGGTGGCAAGTTCAAGAAATTAATTGTCAGACCTATTATAAGGAATTTCCTCAAGTCAATGAGAGATAGATAACCTGAGAGAAAAAAAAATGAACAAAATATGAATAGACAGTTAACAAGGAACAAAACCTAAGAGCTTATAAGCAAATCTAGAGAAGTTTGAACTTGGTTATAATCACAGAAGCAAATGAAAACAATGAAGAAGTATCATCTTATCCTTGTTAATTTCGTTAATAAGTCACAACCAAGCAGTCTCAACTACTGGTAGAATGTAGGGATGTAGGAACCCACATGTACTCCTGGTGGGAAAAGAATGTGGTAGACCTTCTCAAGAGTGTCCGTCAGCACTGAGTCAAGTTTACATGTACTTTATGACCCACCAATTACATGCCTGAAGAAATTCCCCACATAGGTCCTCAAGTGACATACGTGGGTATGTCCTCTGTAGCCTTATTCATGCATGCTGTCAGAAATTCAGAGCAATCTGAGTGTGGATCACTGACTGGGAAAGTGGACAGAACCACTCTGGTGGACACATACTTGGACTTTGAGGAAGCCTTTAAAAAGACTGAACTAGCTATTCACAGAGCACCATGGCCAGTAATTCAGTGCTAAGTAAACGAGATAAAATGATGTCCATAATTTACTATTAGTTCAATAAGTTAAAAATACAGGCACCCAAACTAAACCTATTTTAAAAGAATATATATAAACAAATGACAGATACCGAACGCATTAGAAGGGTTGCCAGTGGTCAAAGAGTAGAATGCAGGTTGAGAAAGGGAACAAATGGCAACAAGCTAGTGAGTGCGTGAGTGCGCCCATGAATGAACAGCGATGGTTCTTTCCTTCTTGAAATAGTTTGAGGGAAATGGCCTCAAATGGGCTAAAAGCATCTGGAAAAGCACATAAAAAGAAAAGCATAAGTCTGTAAAAACAAAGACAAAAATACAATTTCAAGGGAATAATAGAGTGTTTGAGTGTTTCAAGAGGAGAAACAGAAAAAAAAAAGAAAGGTAGGTCAGCTGAATTTGGTGTCTTTATATTTCTTTTTACCTAAAAAATAAGATAATAACCTTTACTAATATTTAATGTATGGATTGATTCTGGAACTCAGGACCATAATTGAAGACTCGTGGGATCTGTTTGCAAAAACTGAAGACAAAGAGACACATTCTCTAAGCTTCTCCGTCCTAAGTCTCTTCTATCTCTACGCAGCCAAGCTCTATGGACACTTCCTGCGGCTCTGTGATGTCACTTCCTTTTGTAGCTATTAGTTCCCTGCAGTGATTGTGCTTTGCTCAGCCCGGGCAGCCTGATAACAGATGTGACTTCCAGCTGTGTCTATATTCCAACCACAGCGGGTTCATTAATAACAATTATTAAGTATTTTATGTTACAAATTGAGCCTGTAAGAAGAGAGAAAACATCCAGTCATTTGTTTTATGGCCTCTTGTCAGAGCTAACTATAAATTCCCATTATCTCAACATTATCAGCACAGCAAAATGAATCTAAGCATAAGTCGTAAATAAAACCACCAAACAGCTCAATCATTCTGGAGAGAACAGAGCATAAATTAACACTTGACGATGTAATGTTACATATGAACTTAAATAATAGCTCAGGCCTTCCTGTAGACTAATTATGCAAATTATTACTTTTAAGACTTACATTTGTAGTTGAATGGCTGGTGCATTCATTGAAACACATGGTTAGAGCTCCATAAATATGCAATCCATACACTGCCCTCCCATAACCCAAAAATGCCTACTAATGACACATAAAGAACAGTGAAAATGAAGGCAGAAAAGTTTCAACTGAGAGAATGCCACTTAGGACTATAGGGAGTAGGGGGGGGAAATCACATTTTCTCTAAATACTATATTTCATAGGAGAAATCGTTAAATTTGGGAAGATTAATAGATGAGAAGCAGCATGCTGTATGACTTATAGGTTCCCTGGGGGAAGTCCATATGGATTTTCAGTCAATGGTAAAAGTATTTACTTAGTGTGTAGGGTTCAAACTGTCTTAAATGATAAAGACAGAATAAAAAGATAAACTGAAACATTGGTCTCTTAATTTCTAAGAGAGAAATAGCCAATAAACATATGAAAATTGTTGAAACACCAGTAACGAAGACACAGCAAATTAAAGTTGTGAGGAAACATTTTGTATGCTTTATAAGTCAATTCCCAGTAAGCTGGGGAGGGCGCAGTGGAAAAGGAAGTAGGAAACTCAATTACTCCCTAGAAGTATGAAGGGGTTCAGCTCCTGAAAGCCACCTGAGGATATCTGCCAATAGCCCTAAAAATGCTTATTACTTTTGGTCATTAATTCTGATCAAATTGGAAAATTTATCAGATACAGATTTGGCACATGAATGCTAATGATAATGATTTTATGATGACAAAAAATAAGTAGGAAATCCATTAGGGGCCTGGGAGATGAGCTAAGCTAAAGCCTGAGAGGAAGTGGTTAAACACGTCATGGCACACCTGTAGAATGAATTACTGTGCTGCTGTCAAAAATATTTTGTGAAGCATATTTAACAGAAAAGTGCTCATGAATCATTTTAAACAGGTTATAAAATGGTGTGCATCATATGATTTCAATCATTAATCATTTCATAAATTTGCAACACACAGGTATATACCCATAATAAGACTAGAAAAAATACACTAAAATATTAAAAGGCTTCTTTTTCCATAAGATGAAACTAGGAGCATTTTTTATCATCTTAATTTTCTTTATTTTCTAAAATTTCTTCTGTTAGAGAGGGAAATACTTTACAAAAAAATCTGCTTGGCATGAATTCCTATTCACCGTACTTTCAAGTCCTTCTATAACCTATATCCAATGAACCTGTTCAAATTTTGTCTTCCACAAAGTCCAAGGTAAAACTTTGGTCAAACCCTTTTTTTTGTTTTTTCATTGCCCTCAAATCAATTTTCCTATTTCTCCACATCAGTCTTTGCTGTGTTTCACGTAACAAGGTAAAAAAACGAATGAAATGGCAAAGTTGGAATCTTGAGGAACTCAATAAAAAGTAGTTATCTCCCCCCACAAAAACATCCCAGCCTTCTTCTGACATCTTTTAAAGAACATCCAAAGATCAGTCATCACCTGCACTGCTCAACTCCTGCTGTCCCGTCTCTGTGTTCCCTTTCTCCTCCAGCAACCCCGGCTTCTCCCAGCCCACCCAGCTCCTCTCACCCTCTGCCAAGCTCCCCTGCATTCACGCCTTCTTTCAAAAACATTTAGCCTCGTTGTCTATGTTCTCTCCCTTTTTCACATCACACCTTTTGTCTCTGACCAGTCCCCAGTTTCCCAGTTGGAAAAGGCAGGAGTATAAGAAGATGAGTCTCAGTTTACACATCTGTATGCAAGGAAAAGTAAACACTGTCTACCTGGTCGACATGTTTTAACACCGTAAAGCATTGTGCACCTTATAACTGTGGGACCATCTTTCCACAGTCATGCACCAATTATTCCTAACATGTAACCAGTATTCTACTAGCCTTTTTGGTTTTTCTTTTTTTAGGGGGGGAGAGGGGAGGTTGTTTGGTTTTGATTTTTTTGAGATAGAGTCTCACTCTGTTGTCCTGGGTAAAGTGCCGTGGTGACACTTACAGCAACCTCAAACTCCTGGATTCAAGCGATCCTCCTGCCTCAGTCTCCAGAGTAGCTGGGACCACAGGCACCCACCACAATGCCCAGCTAATTTTTCCGTTTTTAGTAGAGTTGGGGTCTTGCTCTTGTTCAGGCTAGTCTCGAACTCCTGAGCTCAAGAGCCCTTTTTTATTTATACTTACAGGAATTATACTTGATTGTGCCACACAGATGTTTTCCTAAGCCCAACTTGTCACTAAATTCTATTTTACCTTCAAAATATATCTTAAGTTGTCTGGACGTGATGGCTCGTGTCTATAATCCTAGCACTCTGAGAGGCCAAGGCAGGTGGATTACCTGAGTTCAGGAGTTCAAGACCAGCCTGTACAAAAGTGAGACCCCCTCTTCTCTACTAAAAATAAAAAAAACTAGCAGCACAAAGTGGCACATGCCTGTAGTCCCAGCTACTTGGGAAGCTAAGACAAGACTTTGTCTCAAAAAAAAAAAAAAAATACATCTTAAGTTACCCACAGCTCTTGTTCATCAGCTCCCATCCAAACCAAGCAGCCACGATCTTTCGCCTAGACTCCTGAAACAACTCCTGATTTGTTACCTCCATCACTCTTCCTCCCTAAATCTTATTACTCAGACAGAAGCGAATCCTTTTCTTTAACAAGTTAATCCAAAGTAACTCATTCCAAGACCCAAAACCTCCCATGGTTTCTTGAGCAGACACGGAGCGTCCAGGTAACTGAGGCGCATGCAGGTAATGACACTCTCCCTAACGGTGTGGGAGTATGGAAGGGAAACCAGAGCCAGTGAAAGGGATGTTTCCTTGCCAGAGGAAGGAAGTCTGCACAGTAGGAAGAGAGAGGTCTATTGAAAGCCTTCCTAGTAAACAAAGTTGTGTTTTTCTCCTTGGATACCTGACGTACAGAAGAAATTTATCCAAGTAGTACAGTGAAGACATAGAAACTGACGTGTTACTTATTTAACGTAAGCTATCTGAACACAGCCAAAGCCGATTTTTAGTGACGTTCATAAACCAAGCACGTCCTGATATGCCGTAAGCACCTCAACAGCTTGTAGATGAAAATCTCCAATCACATCTGCAATGACACCCCCAATCCTTACCATGGGCCTGGGGCTGGGCAGGGCACAGCCGCTCCTCTCTCTTCAGCCAATCTCTCCTTGGCTTATTAGACACACTTCTTATTCTCGACTGTTCGAGCTCTTTCCATATTTGTGTGATGCCATTCCCTCTGCCCTAGTCTTCACCTGAATAATTTCCACAGGGGCTCAGCCGTGCGGAAGCACGTATGTCAAACTGATGGGAGGGTTTGACAGAAATGCATTTGCCTGAGTAGCTGACGAGCCTCCGGAGAGAATCGTCCTATTAGGTAGGAAGAAGACAGGTACTGAAGTGAGCTCAACCTATTAACACTATTCATTGAAATAACAAAGGGATTCTGAGGATAGGATGCCTTTGTCACTAACAATTGTCTCCTTCCAGTCCCGCAGACTGGGAGATTTGTGATTTAAAGATTATCAAGTAATTGTTTTTGTCTCTTCTGGGAAAGCTGGTTTACTATACAGAGAAAACTAAGTTGGATCCCTCCTGTGTTCAACACTGTTAGTATTTATCCAACATCCATCCCGTCTTCTTTTTGCTGACTGAACTTTGATTTTAGGTGGGGTGTCAGCTGTCAGGCTAACCCCCCGCTTCCTCATCCTCTCTGGAAGCTGAGAGGGCCCATACAACAGGTGTATTTGTATCTAGTAACACATACATGGGATTCTTCTGGGAAAGATTATGCCTCCTTGGGAAAGGAATGGACGCATCTGAAAAGCTTTCTCCCCTTTCTGTACCTTCCTCCCTTGAATGGGGACATGAGACCTGAAGCGTTAGCAGCTAACCTCTCCCCAGAAGTGACAAGCATGAATGGGAGGTCAAGAGTCACAGAGATACTGGTCAGACACCATCAACTCACTGACCAACTCCATAAAATACTTATTTCCGATTCTACATGACCTTCTCCCACACATTTTTGAGAGCATCGCAGACAGCTGCTGTCTGTGTTCTTGTCTTCAAGGAACTACTGCTGTTTTCATGACCTTGTGTTCCATCAAAGCTAGAAAGCCCTGGAGCTTCCAAAGCCCTGTGGCGATCTGTGGTCAGGTAAAGGAAAGCAACTCTTTCCAGATGACTTCTATATGAAGTGTAAAATGGTACACGAGGCATTTTCCTGAAAACTTCATTTCCAAATAAGTAGCAATCACCAGAAACGCAGTGTCCTATTAAAAACAAAGTTACTGAATTCTGGAGGCATTGGCAGAAACACACAAATAGACAAAGTTTTAGTTCATCGCTCTTGGTCCACGACAGGTCAAGTGGTTGCATGTAACCAGTAGCAACAGCAATGTCCTGAATAACAAAAATAATAGGGTAGCTCAGACCCTGGGAGCCGCTCTATCCAGTGTGATACCCACTAGGCACCAGTGGCCATTTAAACTTAACTGAGTTAAGCAAAATTTAAAATTTGATTCTTCAGTCATGCTACCCAAATGTGGCTATTTTGCAACATGGATATAGAATGTGTCTGTCATTGCAGAAAATGTCGTGAGCAGTGCTGCTCCAGAGACTGAGGCACGGGCTGTCTGCTTTGGGCATTCCTTGGCATATCACATGTTATAATGGGTTTGACAGCCATAAGAGAAAGGTAAGCTCCAGGAGAGAAAAATTTATATCAAAATTATACCCTGCTTCGTTTATCATGCCTTGTCAATAACTAATTGCTTGGTGAATTCAGAATTCTCAATTCAGTTAGGTATAACGTTTTATTCTCAAAATTACTTGTACTTTTCTGGGCCTTAAACATTCAATCTGTCTAGAACACACATGTTATTTTCTTTTTATTGTATTCCTATTTAAATTTTAGTTCAGTCCAATGATTTCTATAACCTCATCCACTTATTAAAATCTCAGGCTCCATCAGGAAAGTATTCTTTCCAGTACAAATATTATCTTTACAGTGTCCGTGCACAGTTTTAAGCCAGCACACCTCTTGTCCTCTCTTTCTCCTTTTTTCACTTTGCTGCTGCTGATTTTTCCCTCACTCACCCATCAGAGTCCCACTTGCAGAAAGTGTTAGTTACTACCGTCTCCTCGCACAGGAGGGAAGACAGGAGCCGGGTAAGGAAGAGCGTAGCTATGTGACTGGCTGTCCACTTACAGAGCTGCTGGCCCCCACATCTCAGTCCGCCTTTCATGCTCTCTGGGGTGTTCATTGTTGAAGAGGTTCTATTTTGAGGGGAGTCACAGTTCAGCCTCCGTCGTAGCCCCCTTCGTCTTGGAGGAGGCTCTTCATCCTCCTCCCCAACACTGACCCAAAGACAATCAGATCGTCAGCCCTCATTTTCAGTACACGCTCCAGCCCTCTCTTTCGGGTTCCCATCACTCAGGTAAGCAGCTCTCATTTCCATCTCCACTTGGGCACCCTCTGGTCCTGACCCCTCCACTAGTCCCCATTCTCCATCACATAGAGTCACAGGAATTATCAGAACACAAGTGCCACGGGCCATCCTTCCTCAGCACATTCAATCCCTTCAGGCTCTGCTGACCTGATCTATTTGCACGATTCCCATCCTCAAAAATCTATAGGTGATTTTTGGCTCAGGTCCCTGCACTCACATATGCCCCCTAGCTTTCAAAGTGTATGCATTCTGTATACCCACCACTAGTCTCAACCCTTCCAGAGAATGAAATGCTAAACACAAGAACAAACCGTATGTATAATTTTGGTTCTGCCAATCAGATCCACCTTAGAAGGTGGATGTGAGCAGAGGATGTCTTCCTGTTGCTGTTTATGCTGCCAGGCAAAGACCTGACAACATGAGAATCAAGAAGCAATGCCAGCAGCCAGTTGTGACATTCCTGTGTCCAGTCCCCAGCTTCGTGGGTGTCAAGAGAGGTATCTGTGGCAGCAGCAGTGACTTTCTGGTTCCTGGATCGCAGCTTTAGTGTTGTATCCATGAACTTGATGGTTCTAACCCTTGATTCTATTTATACAGCAATTGTAATAATTTTGAAGCATCTAATTATTCTTAAGTCTCTTTCTGCTTAAGACACCCAGAGTGGTTTCTGGTTTGTGCACTGACAGTAACAGAGGCTAAAGAATGGCACTGATATTTAATTTTTTTCTCCCTTTGCTCTAATAGACACATCAAATTTCACATCTAAACAGAATATAGCCTCTCCCATCTGGAACTCACTCTGTTATCACGCGCCAAGATAGCTGTGGAGGGGCCAGGTGGTACCCACACCCAGCATCAAAAGCTGGAATACGCTCAGATTTTCATTTAGACAGATCTGAGGAAAGATGCCATCCTATTGTTCCCAGTCAGATCACCCCCAGAAATTGACATCACCAGTACTATGCAGACTATCCCAAAATAGTGGTCCTCTGTTTCCTGGCTCAGCCATAGGCTCCTGTGTCTGATGCCTCCCAGAATCAGTTCTCAACTTTTCCTACCGAACAATCTACACAGTACCTGACCCTGCCTACTCCCCATAGCTCTTCAAGGTACATAAAGCCTTGTTTCCTCACTGCTTCTATCATATCCAATCCTGCACATCCCAGTCTTTATCCGGCCAATCTTCCTGTTGCGATAACAATACTTCCTCTTGCTATTCTTAATTTGGAAGGAAAACTGTCAGAAATTCGTAATAAGTAACAAATCAGAGATGTTTCTGGTAGGATTTTGGCCTTCTCTCAGCAGGGTATCTTTTGCCCTGCAAGATAGCTTAATCATAACCTTGATGGCGTCTTAATGCTTAATGCAATGCCTCTCTTGTCTCCTGATGCAGGAGCTGTGTGGACGCATCGCGCCCAGGGGCTTGTATATATTTGAGTCGTCAAGCTCAGCTCTTGGAAAGCTGTTAATTTCCTCTGAGGTAATTTGACTACGATTAAGTTAAGCTGCCACCAGGTGGACATTGGAGCTTTAGCTAAGCCATTTTAATCCCTATAAGCATCATAAAATGAAGAGAGAATGTAGCTTGATTTCCATTTAAATGTGTTTTTACAAATAAACAAAAATGGGGGAAAGGTAGCCCTTTAGCATACTACTTAACTAGAATTAAAATAGAGCAATATAAAGATATCTTAGTCGTGAGTTTAAGGAATGCACACCTACTAAGTGAAAAATATTCCTCTAGAGCAGTGGTTCTCAACCTTCCTAATGCCGCAATCCTTTAACACAGTTCCTGTGGGTCGTGACCCACAGGTTGAGAACCACTGCTCTAGACTCAGGAGCCGGGCAGAGAACACGACAAGCTAAGTAGCTGGCTTCACAGAATTTATAACCCAGGGTGTGGAACTAGCAATAAATAAGCAAAAATGCATACTGATCCTATATAACTTTAAAAACATCATGATAAATAAAATATTCATAGTCCAAGAAGACAGACAAAGTCACAATAATAATAAACAAGGCTTCACTGACTCCCCCAGCTCTAAAAACCTATCCATCAAGGACCTGATTTTTCTATAGAGTTTCCCCATCCTAACCCTTATGTAATTCTGGGATTCTTAGGACAACTCTCAGGTAAATATCTATGTGTATGTCTGGTCAGGATCACGTGGTTCAGAGTCTACTCTGAGTACCCATCACTCACCAGATCCCACTGCCCCTGCCATACACAGATCCCTGCTGCCCTTGTCTCCTATTTATTCCTTTTACGCGTATTAAACACCTACTTTAATCCGGCAGGAAATAAGGAGGCAAAACCTTTGCCTTCACAGAGCTTATATCCTTGTAGAAAAGAAAGATAAGGAAAAGAAATTGTAACTGTGAATGACTGTGGCTAAGGGAGAAGTACAGAGACTCAGAACAGGCTTCTGAGACTTAGAGGAGCAGTAGGAGGGAGCTAGATGAACACCCCGTGGGACAGGGTTCTCTGCAGAGGGAGCAGCATCCTCAGAGATCCTGAGACCTCACACACTTCTGTGATATCCCAGAGCCCTCAGAACATGAATACTAGAGCAAGAGGAAATAACAAGACCTGGATATATGCCCTCACCTCAAAAAAACAAGATAAATATACAACACAATGGTTCTGAAGACATTAGGCCTCAAACACCAAGGGACAATAATTGCTGAAAAATGTGAAACAAAAAAGGTTAGTCCTATTATTATCCCAGCCTACTGCCTAGGGAGAGTTTTAGGTTATGGCACAAGGAGAATCTCTTCTTACTGAACAATCTACTCTGGGATCCCTGATTTAAGGAAATGGAGTGGGGAGCCCAGAGAGGTCCAGGCAGAATTCAGTGGCAAAGAATATCAGTGAGAAGAGAGTCACACAGAAAAATCCCCAGAGATCTGCGGATCCACTAAAGTAGTGGTTCTCAACCTGTGGGTTACAACCCACAGGAACTGTATTAAAGGGCCACAGCATTAGGAAGGTTGAGAACCACTGCTGAAGCATTCAACTGAGTATGGTTAACACTTGCAAGTAAGGAAAAACACTAACCAAATAGAACAGAAAGAACAGAGTGCATGCCTTGCATAGGGCTGTCAATGTGCCCATCTCCTCCAGCAAGAGTGGAAAACTTCACAATTCACAGGGCATTAAGTATTCAGAGTCTTGCCTAAATGGTCGTGAAAAAAATAAATTCATCCTCAGATTACACGCTTCTCTGGTCCTGCTGAACAGATCTTAAAAGTGAGACCTGAGGAGATCAAATTACTTCCAAATAACAAAAAGTCACCCCAGAACAAAACTCAAGAATATTGATAGAATACAAAAGCATCAAGCATCCAACAAGGTAAAATTCTAAATGTTTGAAATCTAGTAAAAAATTACTAGACATCACAGAGGCAGAAAAATGTAACCCGTAATAAAGAGAAAAAATCACCCATCAAAACTGATTCAGAAATTTAAAAAATGATAGAATTGGTGATGTTGACACAGTTATTTTTATCGCATTCCTTATGGTTGACAAAATGGATTAAAAACCTAACATGTTAAGTAGAGACATGAATGATGTTGTTTAAGGACCCAAATTGAACTTGTAGACATCAAAGCTACAATGTATGAAATGGAAGAGTCATAGGATGGAATTAATGATAAATTATAAGTTGCATAAAGATTAGTGGACTTTATTACACTGTAATATAACTACCCCAAATAAAAAAACAGAGAGAAATAAGCCTGGAAGAAAATGAACATCAGTGAGCTGTGGGGAATTTGCAAGGAGTCTGTCTACGTATAATTGGACTTACCGAGGAAAGAAGAGATAGAAGAGACAGGAAAATATATTTCAGGAAATAATGGGTAAAATTTTTCCAAATTTTATGAAAATTTATATTTTTATAGCTAGAAGAATTTCAACAAATTCCAAGCATAAGAAACAAAAAAATAAACCTTATACAAAGACAAATGTCTTGAAATCAATGACAAATAGAAAATCTTAAAAGCAGCTAGAGAAAAACATGTATTATATAGAGGACAACTGCAGATTTTTCATTAAAAACAATGCAAACAGAAGTATTTTAAAGTACTGGAACAAAACTAGCAAACTAATTCTTTACCTAATAAAAATATCTTTCAAAAATCTTTGTAAAATAAAAATATTTTCACGCACAAAGAAGTTGAATTAACTACCAGAAGACCTGCTCTATAAGAAATGTTAAATAAATTCTTCCACAGAAAAATATATAAAAAAAAATCCAAATGCTAACTTACAATTACACAAAAGAATAAAGAACATCAGATGTGGAAACTATGGCTGGGCGTCATGGCTCATGCCTGTCATCCTAGCACTTTAGGAGGTAGAAGTGGGAGGATTGCTTGAGCTCAGGAGTTCCAGAACAGCCTGAGCAAAAGCAAGACCCCAATTCTATTAAAAATAAAAAAAATCAGCTAGATGTAGTGATAGGTACCTACATTCCTAGCAACTTAGGAGGCAGAAGCAAGAGGATCTCTTAATCCCAAGAGTTTGAGGTTGCTGTGAGCTGTGGTTACTCCAGAGCACTGTAGCCTGGGTGACAGAATGAAAATCTGTCTGAAAAAGAAAAAAAAAAAAAAAGAAAGAAAAAGAAAAGGAAATAAAAGAAATGCAAATTGTGTAAGGCTTTTATTCTATTTAAATATTTTAAGAAAAAGTTTACTATTAAAAGCAAAAATAATAACAATGTCTTGTGCATTTCATAACACATAAAAGTGGAAAGTAAGTCAAAAATAGCACAAAAGCAGAGAGAGACAGAAATGGAAGTATGCTATTATAAGATTCTTAAATGTGAAGGAATAAATTATTACTAGAAAGTAGACTGTAACTAGTAAAAGGTTCTTATTATAATGCAACTACACAATAAAGATACATAGCTAGTAAGTAAAAGACAGATAAAGTGAAATTATAAAAAATAATTAATTCAAAGGAAGGCAGAAAAATATGAAAAAGGGGAACAAAAAACAGATAGGACAACTAGAAAACAAATAGCAAGATGGTAGATTTAAATACAGACGTCAATAATCACATTAAAAGTAAATGGTCTAAACACCATGACTAAAAATCGAGGTTTTCAAATTAAAATTTAAAAATACAATAAATACCTATTACACTGTCTACAAGAAACCCACATTAAATATAAAAACAAAAATGCATTAAAATTTGATTTGCATTTCTTTAACAATTCAGGACGATGAGCATTTTTTCTTTCTTTTTTTTTTTTGGCCAGGTGGGGTTTGAACCCACCACCTCCAGCATATGGGTCCAGTACCCTACTCCTTTGAGCCACAGGCGCTGCCTCATATTTTTTCATTTGTTTGTTAGCCATTCATCTGTCTTATTTAGAGAAGGTTCTATTCCTCCCTCTTACCCAGTGGTATAAAGAATTATTGACTCCTTTTGGGAGGGCCTCTATCTGACACAAGCAATCAAGGTAACCTGGTTCTTTGTACCCTTAATGAATCTCGAACAATAAAAAAAAAAAAA